>NW_013665697.1:746192-768349 GCF_000517525.1 Limulus polyphemus | reverse complement strand
GATTACGAGTCGAGCTCCCTAACCACCTGGCCATGCCGGGCACCCAAGGAAGGGAGATCTCATGTCCCAGGTTTGGTTGGAGTGTAATCTGTAGACTCATGAATAGAAGCTCTAATGACTAGAGAAATTTCAGATAAATGATTATCTCAAGTTCGATCTTTTTCAATTTATGCAGATATCATTCTACCAAGATTTCTATTTACTCTTTCAGTAATGTTGATATGGAGATGTAAAGATGTGCTTAATTCCCATAGCTTTATAAGTTTCATACACCAAATGAGACAAAAGTTGTGGGCCATTATCAGATACAAGTGTCTTTGAAATACCATATCTACACAATCACCTTCACAGTTATTTGTTTGAGAGGAAATAGTTCAACCCATTTATTGAAATAATTTGTCACAGCCAACAAATAACTATTTCCTGTACTAGGATTAGGATAAGGTCTGATGATATCTACTCCTATCATCTCACCAAGTTCCATTAGTTCAGTGCTTTGCATAAATCCAGCTGGTTCTTCTGATCAAATTTAGTGGTTTGACAAACATGACATGAAAACATATAATTTTAATGTCTTTCTCATACCAGGCCAATAACCACGTCTGGATACTTTGTCTATTGGTTTTCAGATATCTAGATGATCAGCTGTAGGATGACCATGCAATTCGATTAACATCGCCAGTCTCAATGTTTTGGGAATAACTGGTCTAAATTCACCATTGCTAGCAACACTTTTTGTGTAATATAGAACATAATCATTCAATACACAGTGCCTAGAATGGATTTACTTACAGTCTCTGCAGTTATAGTACAATTGTCTGGTAATAGTTCAGTTTTGAAATAAATCTATATATGTTTATATTTATCATCTTTAACTTGTTCAGTAGCCATTCATTCCTAAGTGTTAACACTGACAATGGCAAAAAGTTTAGGTGATACCTCACTGATGTCCAATTCTGGAGTTTCTTCTGGAGGGGTCAATAGGATGTCTAAATTCGGGCATTAGGTTATTTTCTTTGCCGTATTTCAAATGTTAAGTCATATAATTTAAATGAGCAACACATCAGTCTACCATTTAACTTCAGAGCTGTCGGTAACCATATATAGGCAGCTTGTTCAGTTATAATTGTAACTCTTCTCCGTCTAGGTATATCTTAAATCTTTCTATAGCCCAGACTATGGCCAGACATTCTAACTCTGTAGTAGTATAGTTTCTTTCTGCAGAGTTCAGTGCTCTACTGACATGTGCTATGATACCCTTCTGACACAGAACTGCTCCTAATCCAACATTTGAAGCATCTGTGTGCAAAAAAATAGTGAAAGTTTTCAAGACAGGGGATTCACATAAAGCCTGCTTGAATTACTGGAATACATCCTCACACTAGTGGGAGGGTCCATTTCCACCTGATACGCTTCCTTAGTAAATGATATAAAGGTTCAGCAATTGTAGCAAAGTTTTGAATTAACTTATTGTACCAGGCACACATACCCACGAATGTGCTTAACTCTTTGTAGTTTCTTGGAGTTGGGAAGTGTGTAACATCTTTCACTTGGTCATCATTTGTGTGTATTCCCTCAAAAGATAGTTTAAATCCTAAATATGATACTTCTGGTTGGCAAAAGTTGCTTTTAGAAACTTTTACATTAAGATTAGCTGTACATAGCTTATAGAAACCCAATTCAAAGTATTTCAAGTGTTGTTCAAATGTGGGTGAAACACTATAATATCTTCAATATAAGCCTTAAAGCATTTAGTTGCTCCTGCTAAAGCCTTATCCATATGTCTTTGGAAGGTGACAAGTGTATTTCTAATACCAAAAGGTATCACTTTAAATTGATAAAATCCGTTATCAGTTATGAAGGCAGTTTTATGCCTATCCTCCATCTTAACAGGTTTTTGGCAATATCCACTTAGTAAGTCTAATGTACTGATACAGGTTGTCCCTGACAAAGAATTCAAAATATCACTGATATGAGGCAATGGAATCGGGAGAAAGAACCAGAAAGAAAAAATCTAATTCAAAAAAGAAAATACAGAAACACTAAAATACCTTTCAATATTAATAACAATATGGGGTGATAAACAGCAATAATTCACTAACTGTCTCGTATATAAGGAACGTGTGAAATAATGAACTAAGATGTTTATTACAAAGTCCAAATTCACCTTTTATGTCATATTCAAGCACTTCAACATTTTGTCTTATTATGCTTGCAAGGATTTATGACTTTCGCCCTGACCAAATGCACTGTTAGATAAACACGAATGTTTCCGTTGAAATTTAATACTAGAGTTGTGATTTAGATCAAGACATACCGTAGTGTGTAGTGTGGCGAAAACAACTTGCAGGACACACTGTGTGTTATTAACAGGAGTAATAGTTTAGCGATTTTCTACTTTCTGTAGCTCGGAGTGTGGTAATCTAAACTATAACATATTTTCAGTGGATGTGATCTCTCTCTACTGGACCCTTACTTTACATATCAAGTTTCAAGGCAATCCATTAAGGAATACACGAGATATAAAATTTTCAATTTTGATTGATTTTTTTTCTATTTGTTTTCTCATTGAAAGTACAGAAAATATATCTGGTAGAATAACATACTTGATTTTCATGGATTTTTTTTTTCAAATCTGATATACAGATATATCTTTACAACCAACAATTATATGTCAAGTATGGTCTAACTATAAGCCACATGTGCAAAGTTATTTAACAACAACCGCTCAAAGTTGACCTAAATTTTTGCGCACGCCAACGCAAAATTCACGTGAGCTATCAGCCTGAAATTCTTACTACAGCTTCACTTGAGAAAAAGGAGGACTGTTTTTAGGTTTTATACTTATTCCAATTAAAGGGCTAATTTAAAGCACCAAAACTATACAGTGAAAGCACGCGCAGATACATAAATATTGGATAGGCCAAGCAAACTACATTATCAAAATCGTACGGGTGGACGGTTATTATTCATTATTCATCGCCAACTTTTAAGCGAAAATTTGCTAACTTTATGAAACTCTCTTAATTAAAGAGTTTTTAGCGTCATGTGATATTAACTTAAGCAATTTGCATAAATAATGATAGCTGATACAGTTGTACCGAGTGCATGCGGATGATGACAAGCAACTGTTAATCTAGATTCCATGGCATTACTATAAAAGAAGTTATTAACACTTTTAAAGAGGAAAACATCGTCATATATTTTAAAGAATCTGGGTGGTTCTGTAAAGTATAGATCTGTTCCAAATAATAGGGTTGCGATCCTAAAGCTAATATTGGTTACTATCGAGTGTCACTTTCTTACTTCCTGTGGTTTTTTGGTGTGTATTGACAGAAAGGCATGATATATTATCAAAAACATCTTCGGTGTGAAAAGGATACAGCATGTGACTTAAAGGAATGAAATAAATCAAAATTGGTGGCCAAGCTGGTAGCTACACTTATAGCATTGATAAGAATTTTATAACAAATATTCACTGGTTAGTTAACTAGGCCGCGTATTTTGTTTTACCCACCATCATGCCCCAAAAACGTAGTCTGGCTAACTAATGAATGAATATTTGTTGTAAAATTCTTATCAATGCTATAAGTGTAGCTACCAGTTTGGCCACCAATTTTGATTTCATCCCTTCAAATCGCACCGTCAATCCTTTTTTGGCTAAACCTTTTTTCAAACCTAAGGTGTTTTTGAATTGATAGGTATACAGCGCGAGTGTTAAATTTAGTTATTTTTAGAAGTGATAATTTATCGCAAGCTTGTTTATGTAACTGTTTAAGAATCTTACGTTGTTGTGGTTCAATAATTATGAATTGGTGATTGTTATATTATTATATCATGTTACTAGAATCTTCTGCGTTTTTCTCTTTGTTTTAATCGAGTATTATTGCATCATAATACCTAGTAGTGTGTGGAACGTCGTAGACCACTGTCGGGTGGAACGTTGTAGACCACTATCGGGTGGAAAGTTGTAGACCACTAGCGGAGTATAAATAAGCATCGAAAATATAATTCAAAAGCTAGATCTAGACTGCGTGATTGTGAGTATAGTTATAAACAGCATATAATGGCGATTTTTAAAGTGTTATTATCACAGACTGCATTATAATAACATAGTATAGAAAAATAGTTCGTCTTCTAAAGTAATTGAACCAACCTGTGGAAGCTTTGAAGAAAAGGAGACAATTATTTAAAGCTCTGGATACAACTGTGATAACGAACAGTTATATTGGCGATTTTTAAAGTGTTATTATCACAGACTGCATTATAATAACATAGTATAGAAAAATATTTCGTCTTGTCAATTTGTGTTCTAAAATAACTGAATCAAAACGAAAAAGAGAATTATTTAAAGCATTGAATACAACTGAGGTAACCAACAGTAACGAATATTTGTATATGTGTTTCACTTGTTTTAATATATTATTTTAAAACAAGTGTATTGTGTACTGATTGTTTATTATTGAAATTTGTCGCCAATAAGTAACAGACACCTACTGTGAAGAATCTGGCTCACACATGAAAGCTAACATGAACCTATAGATACTCAAGCTCAGGCTAAGTTTTGGCTGTTAAAATGCATTAATATAGCTGGTAATGGTTATCAAGAAATAGTTGTTGGGATTGAAGCGTTCAGTGTTTTAAGAAGCATCTCAAAAAGGCATAAATAGACATAAAGAAAGGAATTGATATCCACTCTTTCATCTAAAGTTCACAAATAATACTATACTAGTTTTATAGTTTTCACTTTCAACTATTTCGAACATGAAACCCGAAAAGCTGATTCCATGAACTCACGTATATGTTTAACAGCAGGAAATATACGTGTAAGTAAGTATATGTGAACATGCAAGAGTTAAAGATAACTGGGCAAAGATTTTTAATGGCAACTGTGTCTCAGATTTTTTTATTTTTTGATGTATAACAACTCCATTCAATATACAATACATAAATGTGAATATAACACAAGAATATGCATTTCCATGAAGCTTATACAGCTTGTTTGTTGAATAATCAATCAAAAGTTGAAAATGTAATATCGATAACTACATAATATTAGGTTTTATAAATGATAGTTTAAACAGTTACATTTCCGCATGGAAATAAAAAAAGAAAACTGTACACATCCTATTGTGATCCCAAATTATCACAGATATTAGATAATCAATTAACCACAACATAAATTTGGACAAGAAATTAAATCCTTAATCCTTGCCAAAAATACAATATCACTATATAATGAATTAAGAAACATTGCAATCATTTAAAATCAACTATACATTTAACCTATAATAGTGAAATAGTAAAACCTTCATTAATAGCCAATGTTTTACTTTATACTTTTCCTCTCAAATGTTGTTTATATTCAAGAATTTGTTAGGCACAATATAATTTAAAGTTTCTGTGATTTTGTATATTCATAGGGTACGTAAATATTAAATAAATGATTTTTATGCATTTATTTTCTAACATATCGTATTTGTTAAGATCTGTTTTTATTTAAAATGATAATGTTACACATTATTTGTCAAACCATCCATTACCAACCAAACTCTTATATACTTTTGCACTGTTCAATAAAATTTGTATAATTCAGAAGTCCTTTTATAATAATTATTATTATCATACATTGTTTTCTTGTATTATAAATATGATTTTCAAATACTCTGTGATTAAGATTATAATACGAATTTGTATTTTTCATGTTTTTATAAAGTGCAAAAACATTATGCAACTGATTTTCTATAATTTCTTCTGTTGTTATATTTGTATCTAAATCTACATTTTATACTTAAGATTATATTGTTAAAATTTTTTTTAATTGTATATATTTTAGTAAATGATTATCACTTGCAGATTCAACTAAAGAAACATAAATTATTTTTTGTGTCCTTTACGATTTTGCTTAATATATCACCGATCAAGTTTATGCGTTTAGACAAGCTAAAAGCATCATCTATAATTAGACCTAATAATATTATTTACAAATACTTCGTTAACAATATTTGCTAAATCTGTATCACTATTTTTTATTTTTTAATTTATGTTTATACTATCACAAAATAGTTTAATCACTAAAACGATTATCGAGAAATTCATTATTGCACTTACTGGTTTCCTTCATATCATCCTGAATGTCAGTAAAATTCTTAATATATAATGCTTTGTGGCTTTTCTTATCAATTACTGAATTCTGTTTTGTTTTATAAATTTCTCCATTTTCTTCATTCCTCTAACATTTTTAATTTTTTAAAGTTTCAAATGTATTTTCTTCTTAGTTTTATTCAGCACAGTATTAAATTGATTATGCATAATGTTTCCCTTAATAGTATTTCTTAATGATAGCAATTTATCTCATTCATAACACTTTTTATTTCATTTTTCCTACTATTAGCACATTGTTTACGTTACTCTCATTAGATTATTTAATTAACAGTTTTTCTCTCCTTAACCATATTTAAATCTGTCAGATTAGTGTAAACATGATCTAAACAAGAATTGACCAGCTTTTCATACCTCTATTCTGATCTATTATTAACATTTATACTTTGATCAAATCTATTAAAATATAACAATTTGTAATAATCATCAGACAGTTTATTGTTTTCTTTCATATTGAGTTTTATATTTCCAAAATATATAGTATCTTTATTATTTCTTAATTCTTGTGGACTATTTCCTAAATTAACAATATAATAATTTAAGTTGTAATTTGGAGGTCTATTAATGGAAGCATTAACAATTTATGATTATCCATCTTAATGGTTAGTGTCTAAATTTCCGCTTTCTCTAAGCTTACGTTTAAAAATTCTATTGTTAAATACTTTTTATGGAATATTAATATTACCCCATTTCCTTTATCATTGCTACATTTGAAAAATATATTAAATCCTAAGGCAAAATTTTCAGTTTTATATTGTTTTAGAAACTTACGAAATCACTATTTAATATTCACAATACGTTGGTTCATTTCTGTAGATTTGCTTAGTATTAATGTAAAGTAAATTTTATATATCACCTTCTTTCTGTTTGAACTTATAATTAGCATAATCTTTTTATATAATATATAGAAATATATTTATTATTACTCACCAATTTATCCATAACAAAAAGGGATAGAAAAATAATGACAATTTCAAACTATAAATTCTCGAAACTGCAATTCAATTTTATGTTAACTATTGTCATTAGTTTACGACTTCCTTAAAAATACATTACAGTTTTTGTACATACAAATTTATATATTTTTCTTTTATTAATGTCCATCCAAAACAGTCCTTTGTTAGCAAAGGTGGGATTCTCATTTATATAAATGGTACCTTCTCCCATATTCAATAGAATTTGATTTCATTCAGCCACTTTCAACATCTTCTCTTTACACAATACATTTTCAAAGTTACCTATAATAGGAACAATTTTATATTATTACGACTGTCTATTTTAAGAGCCACTATTATTCGTCATCTATATAACTTGGTACGTTAAATGTTGATCAACCCTATATAAATATCTTTCAGGTTCTCATTATCTTGTTATATAATTTCATGTATTTATGAATTACTTCTTGAGTTATTCATTCATATTATAAGATGTTCACTTAAACCAATATTTTTGAAGTCTAATTGTTATTTTGAAGTCTGGTTATTATTCTGAATACAACCAGCTTTAAAATATCCCATGCCCTTCTTTAATGCTTTGATCTCTTCTGCATATTTGTTCGGTGTGAAAATTACTTCGTTGTATTAGACAGAATAAAAGTTTATAGAATCTTTTACTTCAATTATATCCACTTTTAAATTATCTAATACGTTTGCTTAGCTTATTATTTGTCTCAACACAGAAACCGCCACAGGATTCTATATAATTCACAGTCACTCAAATCTAGAACGGCTTGAGCTCCTCAATCAATATCTTTTGTTAAGTTAGTTATTCCAACTCATTTTTATTCACCTGAATGCTGTTATCAAAACCTGCTAACTTAGCTTTTCCACTATTTTCTAAGGTTGTACTTTCAAAGGATTTAATGTTGCATCGACAGAGATAACAACAGTATGACAATTTCTTCGTAATAGACATACGTCTGTCTCTAACAAACCACTACATCAATAGTGAAGTAACTCATTACATTTTCCATGACATTTCACATACTCTTCATTCATCGTAAGAGGCTTTCCACAAACATCACAACACCCATAAACCATTTTGTACTCTGTTATATGTACAACTTTGCAAAAATGAAACAAAAATGTTTCTTAACATTTAAAAACTTGATTTTCTCTGAATTATGTATACGCTATCAAATGCCATCAAAATGTTTCAAAATAGTAATTAAGATCCTCTTCTACCCAACAATTCTTGGTTTCATATATTATTCTATTACATTATCTTAATATACATTTCTGCTTTTACGTGTTTCATGAGGACAAAAGAAAACAATATACCTAAAATAGATATATGTTTATGCGTTTTAATATTATTATTAATTACTTTTCTGTTACATAAGAAATGTGCTGCAACTAGTCATCAGTTAAATTTAAAATTAAAAAAGCCTAAACAAGATCATACTAAAAGGACCTTTTGTATGAAAATGCAGGATTAAAGGAATAGTCTTGGTATATAAAAGTTAACAAGAAGTATTTCCATTACTACACTATATAGTGCAGGCTCTTAGCGTAAAACATAAAATATTATAGGTTGTCTTTCTGTCGACAAAATTTCACTCAGTTTACACTTTCTTCTTACTTTCATAAAACAGTTTGGACTTTGCTTCAAAATACCCCCCCCCTCCCAGTGGCACAGCGGTATGCATGTGGACTTACAACGCTAGAATCCGGGTTTCGATAACCGTGGTGGGCAGAGCACAGATAGCCATCGTGTAGCTTTGTGCTCAATTAGAAAACAAACAAACAATCAAAATGAAAACTTTTATAAGACTTATACTTTTTTATACTTTATACTCAGATCTGCCAAGCAAACATGAACTAGAGGTCGAGTGTTTTGGTGATCAATGTTTCAATACAGTGTAACGCCATCCTTGATCTGTAAAACTTTTGCTATTCTGCAAGCCATTCTCACAACTAGTCTCCATCAGATGAACAGTAGAATTTGTCTACTTTTTCTTTGCAAACTCTCAGTCAGTTGATGAACATTATGATACATTATTTTGATATAACTCCTCCAGACGGTCTCAGGTATGTTCTATAAGGCTAAAAGTTGAAGGCTGGGCATATAACTCTAATTTTGTACTCTGGAAACAAGATTCGCAGCAGGAACATCATTCTGTTAGATGAAAGCAAAACCTTCTGACCAAACTCTATCATCCCAACCTGAGTGTATTTATTTAAGATCTCTTGATATTCATGCAGACACTCTACAGATAGATCTCATGCTCGATGTGCGCTATGAGGCTGTATTATAACACCCTAACCATGGTATCTTGTGATTGCCACTACATGCTGTCGAAATGATCGCTTGCATGAGGTCATTCTCTGTAGAACTTTTAGATAATAACACCCACACCGAATATCAAAATTCTATTAATTTCTTGCAAATATGACTTACATTAATTTTCCACAATCCTAACAGATCGTTTTATTAGGTCCTGTACCTACGAGTTCACTATGACATTAAATGTTTTCCTGCATCATATTTTGCCAAGCAATGATAATGTTTTATACTTACAGCATAATAAGAGTTTCCCTCTCTTACCCGCGTGTAAATCACAGCAATTTATCACCTCGTTCACTCTTCTACATTATTAATCTACATATCTGGTTATGTCATAGAATATTTTCAATGTGTGTGTGTGGGCGATACGTTTGGTTTAACAACGTGGCTGTTTTTTGTTTTTCTTATCTCAGCGTCATTGGGCCCAGCATGGCCAGGTGGATAAGGCGCTCGACTCGCAATCTGAGGGTCGCGGGTTCGAATCCCTGTCACACAAAACATGCTCGCCCTTTCAGCCGTGGGGGCGTTATAATGTGACAGTCAATCCCACTATTCGTTGGTAAAAAGAGTAGCCCAAGAGTTGGCGGTGGGTGGTGATGACTAGCTGCCTTCCCTCTAGTCTTACCCTGCTAAATTAGGGACGGCTAGCGCAGATAGCCCTCGTGTAGCATTGCGCGAAATTCCAAAAACAAAAACAAAACTCAGCTTATTTCGAAGAATTAGTGATTTTATGAAGATCGTCAAGCATGAAAACCATTTCTATGGTATATCTATCTGTTGTACACTAAGATACTTACATCGTTTCATGAGACGAAAACAAAACAAATTTACTTCAATAGAATACAACAGAAAATAAACAGATGTAACAGACTAGCTTAAGATATTCATATTTTCTCCAATTAGCTTTCCAAACGCATTAGCTAATGATTCGTAATTTAATATTTTGTAATATTTTATTAACTCTGTGACTTCGTTCCGAAATGTTTTATAAATAATTCATGAATAAATATTTTATCAATTCAGATAATTCTAAGTCACGAAAACGATTTCTTGATATAAACTCTTGGTTTCACAATAATGTACAGCCTGTCTAGGAAGCCTTGAGAGACTATATTAATTATTTTGTTTTGTATGCGATTACAGAGACTCAATACAATCTAATAACAATATATCTAAAGTGCCTTGTTATGATACTTTATGATACTAAGATACTTTAACAAGATACTTTTTCATTATAAGTAAAGAAGAATATTGTATATAAAATAACTAATTTGTACAATATCTGTTCTTCAAAGAGTGTGATTTCAGAATTAACACCCGTCGTTAGTAATGGAGTAAAAACTCAAAATTCAATATGTAAATGAATACGAAATATGCAATAACTATCCATCTAAAGTGTAATTTCGCACATACTCCTTAGAATTAGAGTTATCTAGTGACCCTATAAAGTTAAACATAGCTTTTGCCATTTGAAATACTAGCTGACATACTCGTTCAATAGGTGGTACAGACATAGGTCCCTCTAAAAGTAACATATCCCTCCCCGCGATACTCTAAGAGACATACCAAGTTCAGTTGAGATGAACAGATTAACACAGAAAACATAGGGGGGGGGGGGTCATATCCGAACGACTACTCCTATGTCACTCGTCATTGATCCTACAGTTACATTTCATTAAGATCAATAAAAAAACCACAGACATGAAAGGCGTAAACACAGACAGGAGGAGCTATACCAAACAACAAAGTCACACTGTATACTGTTACGTTCGTGGATGGGTAGGGGAGAAAGAAATACTTACAGTGGGGTTGTGGTGTTTAGACATCTAGTTTAGTCATGATTAATAGCCTACACGATGACGATACGGTTACTAACGAAGAAAAAGTTCCTTCAGTACAGTTCCTGTGTGTAACAATACCTGTATATTTAACAGATCTGGTGTATTTTTCAATTGCTTAGGAACTGGTTGTCTTTGTTATAGAATTGGAATTATCAGTCATGACCTTACAACTTACAAATTTTTATTCACAATAAAAATATGTACTTATTTCCCCTTTGTTAATTATAAGTTGCTTAAGCTATGTTGTTCATAGTTATACTAAATATCTATATTTATTTTGACAAAGTACTAAAATGTAATAACTATGTGTCGAACTTCTGCTGCAATACACAAAGTTATGTTTTGGAAAATAATTCCAAAGCTGATAGTTCATAATGTTCATTTAAAATAAAAAATGTTCTGTAAATAATCGTTATTGTGTAAATTCAGGGTTGTGCACACCACAGATGTGCTGTCAAATCACCTTCTCCCTAAATCTTATCATTTTGACCATAATGCCCATACGTTTAACTTAAACGAGACATAAATGTTCAATTTTCTGACAAGAATTATAATAACGCATGTAATGTTAAGGTGACTCCGTTTGGGTGAAATGATTAGTTATTTTGTCTATTTTGTATAATCATTATACAATAAAAACATTTCCCTTAAGTAAAATGAATAATTATTTTATTGATAATAAACAATTCTTTACTTTTGTCGTCAAATTTGTTACTTTCGGTTGCATTACTTGATAAAAAAAACTTTTTTTTTAAATTGAAAACTAAGAGTAGTTATATTGGTTTCAATTTTTTTCTTAAATTGTTCTTTAAAATAGTAATGGCGGTTTTATCATTTATAAGCTTTCTTAATAGAAGCATGCTTTTTAACTATTTTTGGACCAAATTGCTTGTAGGTCTATGACTTTTGTGGTTGCAAGGGAGTCACACAAAATAGTTAAAATTTAAACAAAATTTAAACTTATATAACTACTCTTAGTTTTGAATTTAAAAAAATTATCAAATAATGCAACGAAAGTAACAAATTTGATGACAAAAGTAAAGAATTGTTTATTACCAATAAAATAATTATTCATTTTACTTAAGGGAAGTCAAATGTTTTTATTGTATAATGATTATAATCTTTTTACGATGAACTTATCAAGGTATAAATTATCAGACTTTTTATTGCTATGCAATGAATTATTAATTAGTTTTAAATGATTTAAGACTGTACATGGTTAATTTTTAATTCAAACAAAAGATTTATTCAGAGCTATGCCTTCAGTTTTTTAACGATTTATTTCAAATGACTTCAGATAAGAACATTACTTCTAATACGCTTTTATGCAACTATTTGCTATAACAGTCAAAATTAATATCAATGAAAATTTTAACATAAAACTGTCAGTTTTAAACACACTCGAGCACAGAAGAACAAAGCTCGACATGAAAAATTAAGTTTTGTGGTATAAATGTCTTTCCATAAAACTTTTCCATCCCTAGAACGCTGATTTTCTGAAATTATTGGAAATTCTTTTCCACTTCCATATTATCACCAAATGCGATCAGAATGATTTATAAGAACTACTTCTTGTCAAAGACCGGCAGCTTAAGTGAGAGAAAATATCCAATATACCGTAAATATGTTTCCTATTCCCTCAATACATATTTCTCATACAGAATGGCAAATGTGGCTAATTTACACTAGAAGCCTCACAATAGGTAAAGTTTCATACCAAGGACCTAATACATACATGATTTTAAACATTTTAAGTAATTTCATTTGTTAACATCAGAATTATTGATGAGGTCTATAAAAACTCTAATTTTGAAGCATGCTTTTTAAATATTTTTGGACCAAATTGCCTGTAGGTCTATGACTTTTGTGGTTGCAAGGGAGTCACACAAAATAGTTATAAACAAAAATAATATCACAAACTACTGCTGAGGTTCAATATATATTTTACAGAAAAACCGTTGATTTCACCCAATTTTTAAGATATTGCATTACAGTAAGTGTTGTAACAGTCAATAAAATATTACTGAATATGATGCAATATGTGGACCCTGCCGGAAGATAGCGGTATAAAATATGCCAGTAATTTGAAGACTTATAAGCATTATATTATTTTTATTGTCTGTTTCTTTGTTTATTTCTGTGCTTACATAGGTGAGTACTTTATATTTAAATTATTTTGGAGCTTCACCATGTCTTTATTGTCCATGTCGCAACGTCCGATCATGTTATATCTAACGACTTTGCATCTAGGCCATCTAGGGCCGTACCGAGGATAGTGCGAGCGAGGCATTAAGACAGAGCGTTTAACCATAGACTGCTTGAGTTCGCATCTTCGAAAGCAAAGATAGATTAGAATTTTTTAGGGGGGATGCACAGGGTACCATCGACGATCGCTACTGCATGGAATTTGACAAAATCCCGCCAGCATGATTTCCACTGTAAAAAGCTTGTCGCAACGCTGTTATATCTGTAACGCACAACTCTTCCTGTTAGCTTTTCATAATCCATCTAGTGTCAAAGGACGACAGTTTGTCAGTGACTGTCTAAACATTCCAGTCACATAGAACTTTAGACAAAGATCCTTCTTCATTATGTTGTGTACTGTTGCCTGGTGCAAGCAGACGACTTTTATCACTGCCTCTCATAATCGTGGATACTCAACTGTTACAAGACGCCGTAAGTAGCTTATTATGACTGGAATATTACTTTCTTTAAATCACATTCTGAATGGTCCTGGTACCTTAAGTTGATCCATATTCTATTGTTTTTCAATGGCATTGAATATAAGGGATATCTTACTCGTCTTCGAAATTCTAAATCCTTAATCTGAACACGTCTTTATGATCTGTTAAATGCCCTTCCCAAAAGCAATCAATTTTCGGTAGCATCGTATTACTTACAAAACGCCAAACAATGTTAAAATGTGGTTCTGATATATGTCATACCACGGCGACTCAATATCAACGACAGTTGTCACGTGACTTGCTGGTTTGAATATTCATACTCTCTGTACGTGTGTTTTTGTTTTTTGTTCATCTGTATGACATGTCTCTCAAATCATTATATTGAGTTTGTATCTTTACTTTTATCTTCATCGGGTTATTTCTCTTGTTAATGAGCCAACAGTTATATTTGCTTATTATGTTATCATTATTGTAAATTTCTATAGAAAACCCTATTCAAAGTTTCTAATACTTTTAGTTTTAGAAGAAAAAGCGACGAAACTCGAACACTTAGTAGCAGAGAAAGCAGTAAGTATCGCAAAATAGATGTCATTAAAAATGCTTATTTTTTATTTTAACATTTGATGTAAGTTCTTATTCGAATCACAAATTATTTTAAGACATTACGTTTAAACTATTATCTGCACGTGACAGACGTTTGGAAGTGATTGTAATTACTATCAGTAACCCACTTCTACTCTTGAGACTAACATAGAATTTATTACTAGAACACCTACTGCTACATTACCCACATAAAAAACGGTTCTCGTTTCCATGGTGGCGGAATGAGGACCGTTATTCAAGATGTTTATCACCTCGAACAGCACATTTATTCCTCGTGCGTTTTTATATACATTATTCGATTTCCTTTATATATCTGTTTCATCCTATGAAATGTAAGATCGGACATCCTCACACATTTTTAAATTAGAATTACAAAGTAAAATTTATACTTATATGAAAAAGAAAGTATTTGTGTGAACTCTGAATAAATAACTAAGTCAGGTAAGCAAAATAACTTTTTTCATCATTATTTGTATGACAATGTTTCCATCATTTGGAGTTCCATTTAAACGTCATTCATTTGTTCCGAAACAGTCATTAGTTGCAATAGTTAGTAGTAGCTTCTTTAACGTGTAAATGTCTTTATTACATCGCAACAAAAAGTAACATAAGCAAAATGCCACATATAGATATAACTACAATGTCTCTGTATGTGTTTATATCATAAGGATAATAGTTTTAGTTGTTTTTAAACTTTAAATATATTATAATTTAATATTTTATTGTGTGAAAAGAAGTAGAGCTGAAAAGTAGTGGAAGCTACGAAATAGGTTCTTTAAAGAGCAATTAATGTTGAATAATTGTAAATATTGTAAAAAAATAATAAAACTGGTTATTGTATGAAATATATACGTACAATATTCACACACACACACACATATATAATATAGTGGATGTTGCAATTATAATGCTTCATTGTCAGTATATCATAACTATTTTGACAGTTGAGAAGAAGCCTTTCAACTGAAGGAATTTTTCTAATCACAAACACTCAACAAGAAAGCAAAACCCCTTCTCCAAACAATCGTTTGTCATACCAAAATCACATAATCCAGGTACTGAATACTGCTAAAATAACATTACTTTTTGGTGGATATATCAAGAACAATTATTGTCTTACGTTTAACGTAGGCCTCTTTAATAAAAACATAATGAATGATATTAATATGAATATACTGACTTTTGAGGGGATAAAGTGGATGGTTAAAGATGTGCCTTAGCCTTAGAATTACCGATGAGGGTCTGTATAAATCCATCGGTTTTTTAAATACATTTTTCTAAACTACTTTATCCACCAAAGTGCTTATAGGACCATGACATTGTTGATTACAGGGTTCTTAATAACATATGAGCCACTCCAAAAAAAGGTAAATAAAAACACCACCAGCATTGCATTTAATCCCCTAATTACTGCTGGTTTTCCTATGTATTTTATGTAAAAAATGAATGATTTCATCCATATCTTTTTAGTTCTTCACACTGAGCATCCTGAACTGACAAAAGGTAAAATTGACTAAATGTGATTCAATATATGAAGCTCAGTAGTGAACGGTATAAAAACAAGTTAGCGAATTTAATGCTAAAATTCATTGAATCAATAAACACATAAACTGAGAAAATTATGTGACTTTAGCATTATCATGTCAGTAATAACCTAATGACGTTAAAGAAATGTAACCGAATAAATTGAATAGTAGACGATCTCAATATGAGAAAAAATGTGAAACATATTTTTTGTAATAAGACATATAATAGCTAAGTCATTCAGTGTGTACTGAGACTTAAACCCAGAATTGTCGAAATATCTAGCATGTAAGTACCCTATAAATATATGAGTATGTGAAGAAAATCAAAAATTAGTAGTCAATGCATACTTTGAAATACATTCAGTTTTTCTCGATACAGCACATACTTGTATTTTGTATTTATGGTAAAACTACCACAGTTATCTGCCTCCACCCCTCACATTTTGAACTAGTGACAAGAAGGAGTGCAACGAGTCATTCGCACCCTACCATCCACCATATACACTGAGGGATTAATTGTCACACTTATAACACACCCACAACTTATAGTGCAAGGAATATTTTGTGCTAGTGCACGGATTCGAATCCGACTCACCATCTTTGAAATCCAGAGCTTTACCAAAGAGCTAACACGCGCTCCGCTACAGTACATAATTATATTTATCATTATATTTCAAGTAAATTCATGTTGCGGATAGTACCATTTCTTATGAAATATAGTGAATACTGGGGGAAAGGCTCTACTCGTTTTCACTTGTACAACATGTGAACATTTTGAAAACCGTCATCTTGACTACATTGAATAGTGTTCAAGACGACAAACATTGTGCAACATGAAAATTGTGAATAGATGGTTTTATTAGCTGTGCTCTGACGTTCCATTTATGTCTAACTGTCTTGGAAGACATTTTAAAGTCTCAGAAATCGAATCCCCTCAGTAGCACAGCGGTATGTCTGCGGACTTACGACGCTAGAGACCGGGTTTCGATACCCGTGGTGGGCAGAGCACGGATAGCCTATTGTGTAGCTTTGTGCTTAATTCCAACCAAACAAACTTAGAAAGCGCAGTTTATTTCGAATAAACTAGGAGCCTTAGTGTTCTCTAATTCTAAAGATCTACTAATCAACGGTTTATTGTCAACTATTTCATAAGTCGCAAAATATAGTTTTATCAATATAATTTTAATATATATCATAGTGTTATTTTGCTGTTTCCTGAGTCAGTATTTATTAGACATTTGGATGTTTATATTACGTGATATTATAGGAAGAATTCTACTAGATATTAGAAAAATGTATTGTTTAGTATTAACAAGATATTTTGTTCATTTTATTGTGAGAAATAATTAAACATATCTTATGAACAGAATCGAAAACTGCTCTGATTACCAGTGGCCTAGCTTATAAGCTAGTCAAGTAACGTTTTAGTATACCAGCAAGTCAAATAGGTAGTTTCACAGAAGTTTCCATAGTGAAAAATGAATTCGTTAAATTAAATTTACTAAGAACACTTTCCACATCCATCTGTATTTTTATAGTGTACGTTATGTAAACCTGTGGACTTTGCAGGAGATTGACAAATACCTCTTAAACAACATTTAATAAATGGAACGTATCTTATAACTTTGGACACATTTCTGCCTAAATTAAAGGTGGATAATGTATTTCATCCCATTTTTTTAATTCCCCGAGTTTTTAAATGACAATGCATTGTTCACATTCTATGTACAATGATGAACATTATAACCACAACAGTTACGAATAACAGCATAATGAATCAATTAACTTCTTAGAATACATGCATTCCTACGGTAAATTATAATTACAAATAATAAACCGAATGTTTTAAGTTTATCTACTAACATAAATGTGGGTACAGAAATCCGTTTAAAATTGCTAAGTAGATAGATGTACCTAAATGCCCTGTATACTTATGTTTTTACTTACTTAATTAAATAGAGTTTAATTCTTAAAAATCAATTCCCTAAACTGTTACATAAGTACTACAAAAAATTCAACTGCGAATTATCTTTAAATGAACATATCAGATAAAACTTTTTTTTCACGTGAAAGACTGCATCCAGACCGCAATTCGTTCATGGATCATTTACCCATGTACATGTGGTAGCTGCAAGGCTACCTTAACTACACTGGTAAAACCAAACATCATTTAACTGTACGTATCCATGAACATGTAGTAATTTCCTACAGAACTGATCACTCTTTGTCATTTCCCCTCACCACTGCTATTCTCACGCGCAGTCAACTAACGGACAGATAATGTCATCAAGAGACTTTAAATTTTACCTATGAATCGCACAGATTTTGAAGTTTTGATTAAAGAAAGTATTTCCATTGAACAAAATCACCCTAGCTCAAATAATAACTGACTTCTGTTGAATTAACTTTGTTTTAAGTTTGTCTCAATAGGTATATAAATATTACTAATTATTTATTGTTGGTCTGTTTCATTTACTGGTTTTTACCAGCCCCTTCCCTCTTGAGTCTCAACATTGCCCTTACAAATGTTTACTGTAGTACATAAACAGGTTATTATATGTAATTATATTTTTGTATTTACTGTAGGAATTTGTTGAAAATGGAATGTGTGTATTCCAAAACATTCATTAAATACGTTTTTATCCATCAATTTGTGTGTTTTGTTGATATTAGGCTACATTTCCCACCTTATGAATCTGTTACCAGTAAAGTACATAACTGTATACAATTAGTGCTAATTTGACCCATACCCAGTCTTTCAGTTAAAGGAATTGATAAAACAACCTAAAAATATTCGTTTTAATTTTTATTTTGGTAAAAAGTAGCGATTTAGCTAAAACCGAAAAGACTGATTTTCCTCCTGTCCTCATAATTCCCCCGATTTTCCATTTTCTAACTCCGCAAAGATGAAACTCTGTTAATATTAGTTGAAATTAACAGCCTCATTATTATCAAAAACTTCTAACCAAAGCAAGCCATTTACTTATAAAATAATTAACAAGTAACCAAGTAACTAATATATCAAGTTAATATACTGGTCTAAGAGTATGCTACGTCATAAACCCAAAACAAAACTTACAATGTTTAGAATGTATTGATTGTTTTTAGTGTTCGCTTACTGGACATAATCTCAATAATATCACAGGATGTAAGGCTACCAATATAATATAATTGTCATAAGTGTAACAAATAAAATAATAAAAATATAACAATTAAATAAAATAAAAACTAAATATGTATATATTACATTTAATCAATATTGTTGATGACACTTAGTAATTGACAGAGTATTTTTTACCTTTCACATAAGTGAAACAAAAACTAATTTAGGTTTTTTTCTAGTTTTTTTTAAATTGTGTCTTTTCTTTTTATTCCACTGCTGTAGTTTCCAATTTATCGTATAAGAGAGTTCACATTTCTTTCAATTACATTTATATACATAATAGAGCAACTTATTATCATTTTTTAGTGTTAGTTTTAACATGGTTAAGGAAGTTGAACATTTTATAGAAAACCATGTCAATCGTTCCTGCAGTCAAGAAAACAATTATATATATTCAATATTTCCAATTTTATACATATTGTCAATGAAACATCTTCATTGTCACAAAACAAAAAAAAAAACCTTGAAAATCGTGTTTACGCAGTAAAATCTATTTCAATTAGCTCATGGTCGTAACTATAAGCACGTGGTACTTATTTCAGTCATCACTAGTCTCACAGTACTAGTGAAGGGAATCTTTCTATTCAACTGGAAGAAGAATAAAAGAGAATGGTCTGTAACATTTAATCAAAGTTCTTCGATTTTGTCACACTCAATTATACTATTTACTATTGAACAGGCAACTTCACACATAGAAAACACCTTGTTCATTGCTTTAGATGTTTAATTACATCGGGGAATTATGTTGTTCCATTGACTCTAATTACCTCCACACGCTCGAATGTAGAGGGATTTTAATTAGACAATTCATTGAATGGGTTTCCATTCAGTGTATTTCCATATTCAACCATCTATTTTATTACGGCGATTCTTGATGCTTCTGGGAAATCAGATACGTGGTGATGCATGAATTTTGTAGGTCTCTTATTTTTCAATGGCTCAAGCCTCAATCTTGTTTACAGTAAAATTAGAGAAGTCAATTTTTCTTTTCTTGACATAAAGCTTAAGAAATAAAATACCGAAGATCATTACTGAAAATAATTGTACTCTTAAGTTGTTTTTGTCTTGTTTTCATGTCACTTTTTGTGAATAATATGGAAACAAAGTTTAATAAAAGTAGTAAAGGAAAGTGGGATTTATAATTACCACTCACATATGATTACGTTAAATGTATTTACTTGGAATTTATCGTTCATCTATACGTATTAAATGGAATACAAAATAACGTAATAACTTTTATCTTAAACATATTGTACTTGAGAAGTTTGTGTGAAATTTTAGTGATTTTAAAGAAAGCAAAGTACCGTATTACTTTTACATTTATTAAAAACATTCTTATCTACCTGTTTCTTCATTTTTAAAATAAATGTGACACTCTAAAATAAACTAGCAGCAACGATTTACAACTGATGAAAACAAAACCATTTTTTGAAAGCACTCGAATTAGTAAGTTTCTTTTCTGATGCTAACTTTTTTTTTCTGTTTCTCAAGCGTCGTTTCTTGGAATATCATGAGCAAAGAGGATGTTTAATAATTACTGAATTTATTTACATACAATCTCTATCTAAGTGAAAGATATATGTGGATACAAAGTAGTTATCATTTCTTATTTCATATAAACATTATTTGCAAATCAAAATTGTTCCAACAATGCATTACGGCACTTCATACATCAACTAAAACTATCACGGTTCATTTCAAAATAAAATGTACCTTCATATTTTAGATAATGATGCTAAGAAAACTCTTTGTCCCTATAATTCTAGCAAACCCCACTCCCTTCTACGTCGTCCACCCCGAAAAATGATATTAATTCGCCGATCCTTTTAGTGCACTGGTAAATTGCGCGTAAGTTGCTTCCAGCACAAATGAAACGTCTCACACGGCTGCGCAAAATTGTCTTTGGAACTACAATAATTAGTGAGGAAGCTGTGGTCTCATAAAATAACAATAATATGCACATTCAGAAAATGGTTTTATGAACATACAAAAACGGGAACAAATATATGAAGGAATAAAGCACTTAATTTCATTACTGGATATACACTAAAATTATTCTATTTCATTTCTCAAGCTTTACACTGCCCTCAACTTTTTGAATTCTATCATATAGTTTGTTTGGAGTTAAGCACAAAGCTGCACAATGCTCTGCCCACCACGGGTATCGAAACCCGGTTTCTAGCGTTGTAAGTCCGCAGACATACCGCTGTGCCACTGGGGGCCTATCATATAGGATAATTTATGTGATACCTATTGAGTACATTTATAAAGATGGGTGTGTTTGTTTTAGCGCCACGTTACATAATAGGCTATCTGCACTCTGTTTACCATGAGGAGTCGGACCCCGGTCATAGTGTTATAAGTCCGCAAACTTACTGCTGACTCATCTAGAGACCCCAACAATACGATATTGGTGATTTGATCAAAGTGCATATCAATGCACAGGACTGCGGATATCAGTGGCCACTGCTGAGAATAGATTATGTCAACACAACAACATAACAGAAGGACCTGCCGGCCGGTAGAGGGTTACGCCCTCTCGTCAGCCATGGGACGAAAAAAGAAAAATGGGTAAAATGAACAACAGATGGGTAAGCGTGCAACTCAGCACAGGAGGCGGAAAATGGGGAAAACGCGATATTTGCAGATGGAGGAGACAATCCGGAGAAATATGGGTGAACGCTAACCAGTCTATATCATATAATGGAGATTGTGTGGGAACTGGCAACAGTTATATCGAGTATTACGAATCAGGATAGATAACTGGGGGAAGAGGGGACATCGGCATCTCGACATGGTCGGGATTCTCAGCAGGGAGGGACATGACATAAAGGTTCAGTAAGGTGATCAGCTGGTGCAAAAAATGTTTCTCGGAGTGGGTACAGTAGTGGTG
>NW_013665697.1:727576-745325 GCF_000517525.1 Limulus polyphemus | reverse complement strand
GACAAGTTTGGCAGAGGTCCTACTGTGGTAGTTGACATCAGCAAGAAGAACATAGCTGTGAAAAGAGTGGTCCAGTTGCAGTGGTAGATAGTTGCAATAGTGATGATACGAGATGGGAAGTAAACAGTGGCTATCAAATGCTCAGGGTAAATGGACTGTGGAAGGGAATGTAGGCGCATGGGAAGGCGAGTACGTATAGCAATTGCCACACCTCCTCGGGCCCGACCCATAGGATGATCATGGTGATGAAGAGTGTACCATGACAGATGGATCCTTTGAGTGGGTTTCAGAAAAGTGTCATTAAGGATAACACAATAATAGGAGCCACTGTCTAGCAAGATCTCCAGGAGGGGGAGATTGTCTCTGCTGGATCCCATAGACGACGAAATAGGAAGTGAGAGTTAAGTCCAGAATAAGTGGTCTGCATGTGAATGCAAAAGACAGTCCTAGCAGCACAGATAATATGATCTAGAACTAATGTACGTTGGAAGGGGAGGAAATTCTGTAGTATTAATGTGGTGAAACGGATGATATCTTCTGTGGTAGGAGACATTGTAATAGAGTTGTCCAGAGGGGTAAAGGTATCGGTGGTATGCATTGGAGTAACAGAAGCAGGATCATCAGTCTTGAGGGTAGGTTTACCCTGACACTTAGAGGAGTATGTAGGGTGATCAAGATGACAAGTGTTGCTTAATCAAGAGCATTGGTGTAGGAGATGAGGTCTGCAACAATGAGAACAAACATTGTTGGTTAGAGCATTTAGCAGTGGTATGTGAGTTGTATAATAGGCACCTCTCACAGCACAGAGCCTGGGGGACTGGGGAACAGGAAGCTTCAACCCGATGTCGTTGACGGAAAAGAAATGCTCCATTAGACAGGAAGTGATCTATAGTGTCACTGTTCTCAGCCAAAGCACGAATCATGAAGGTAGGACCTGAGGAATTTTGAATGTGAATGACACGTTTCACTGATATATTTTCAAGTAAAAGTTCGGAAAGGATCTCTTTTTCAGCGATGCCAGGTTCCACACCACAAATGACACAAGAGAAAAGAGGTGTACGACGAGGAGGGGTTGTTGTTTTAGAGCAGGGAAGTGAAGTTGAGTGAGTATGGTAGATTGACCCAGATTATGCATTCCCATTTTGTTACGTAGTATATCCCACAATTGGGGGTTACCAGTTTTCACAATTATGTCATTTCTTGTTGGAATTAGTTGATGAACGTCAGAACGAAGGCAGTGTTTAGAAAGTTCGAGAAAGAGGGTCCTGGTAGAGAAATATGGGGGATCCATGCCCGAAAGTAGGAGCACATTAATCTGAGAAGCTTCATTAGTTTCCATAGGTCCAAGCACTTCACCAGAATAGCCAGATCGAGTGGAGGCAGGAATCGACTGAGTAACAGTGGTAGAGGCAGGAACGGCAGTCGAAGTAGAACCAGCAGGAGACAGGTGAAAGACAGTAGAAGTAGTTGAAGCAGTGGACGACGATAAGGGCAACGGCAGCATACGACAGTCACGGAACATCCCTAGTAGTTGAAGAGCTATATGAGTCCAAGCAGTCGGCCCAGTATGCAGAAACACCAAGGGTTGCAGGCTTCCGAGGTACACCCTCCGACGGTCGGGAATAAGGTTTCAGATGAACACGACGAGGCAACTGACCCGGTTGATCCAACATAGTTGGGCGCTCAACAATTTGAGGCAACTCAAAATGCTTGGACACAAATACACAAATGAAAAGTAATAAACAAGTAAGTAATAACTGTCAAAAACACTCACCAAAACAAACCGCACTCGAATAACAGGACGAACTGTAGAACTGATATCGAATCCAATGTTTTCAATCTCGAAACAGTTGTTCCAAAATCCAATCTCCGAATCACTTTTTTTCTGAATTTAGATTGTTTGCAGTAGCCTTATTTAGGGATTAGCTTGATAGGTTGTTGAAATGGTGGAAATCATAATGAACACCTGCTGTAATAGTTTTTAAAATGATGTCCAAACCGATTATGACTCTGATGAAAGCTTGTTATTCTAGAACAATTACTTTTTAAGATATATATCTTACCAATGAGGTCCGTGGGTGAAATTAAGGCTTATTTTTAACTTTGATATACTTAAATCATCAATTCGATGTTTTCGCGGCTTTATTTGATTTTTTCTTCGAATATAAAAGAAGGGATGGTATGTTGTCATTCTGAAAAATAAATTCACTATGCATTGGACTTATAACACCATACACTTCTCCAAAAACACAAAACAAAACTTCTGAAATAATTTTATTGAAATTTTATATTTTTATTTTACACTGTGCAAACTTTAGAAAATTTGCAGAAACCTTAGACATTTAAACGCTTAATAAACACTCTTACAGACATCCAGACACACAAACATACGTATGTAGATATACAATATGTAAAAGAAGTATGAATTTATACAGTTGGTGTCACGATTACTGAGTATCGCCGGTTTATTCTTTTTCTTTTAGGTTAGACACAATTTTGAGGTTTTTCTCACTAATGCACTTTTGGATAAATTTGAAAAATAGATAATTAATTCCAGAATGTGGCGAATTGATTGTTGTTCTGCTATAACATACATGTATACTATGAATTGTTTAACCCTTTGTTTAACTCTTACGTTCATCTAGCATTTTTTTAGAATTTCTATGCATACAAGTGTATGTAAGGTTAGAAAATAACATTGGTAGAGGAAGTTGATAAGTTCCTTTTGCACTAGTTACCCATTATTCTGGGTCATTCTCCTATGATGCCATGTAAACTTTCTAGTGAGAAAGATTGCTGTACAGGCAGCAGTGATCTTTTCCAATGAGAGGTCAGGTAATATTTTAAGAATATAAACCCCCTTATTTTTCGATTGGAACAACTAACAATAATGTAGATATACCACACGCCCTGTAGAACTACTGTATATATAATGCTATGTTCTCTCAGGCTGAAATAGTTAATCTTTATCTTCACAGAAATCTTATGCTTTTGTCAATTACTATACAGTGTATGTTACATTATATCCAGTTTCGTTCTTTAGTTCAAACTTAATCAGAGTCAGAGAAATGAATTTAACTTCACAAAATAATTTTGCCTAAATCTTATTTTGTCTTATGGGTCATACCTAATCACTCAATGTACAATCAGTGCACCGGAGACTACACATTAGTAAACATCATTCTAGGTTGTCCCCTTTGGTGTCTATGTAATATAATATATTATGCGATATTAATAAGTAAAATGTGTAAATATTTAGTTGTTTTCTCCCTATTGTATTGATGGATAACCTCCAGTAACATAGATAATGCAAGCACTTTGGAATAAATGGTCTATTATGTTTTCTATTTAGTGGTCAGCTAACTTAATCTGTATTCATATTATAAATTATAATATAAACTCTCCTCATATACAGAGCTGTACCCTCTTTCGTCTAGTACACACGTCCTTCTGAATTGTATTTATTTGTGTACATAATTAATAAACATTTTATATTCATTTCACTGACAGTTTTGTGTCCAACCTCTCCCTTTAATTTACTGATGTGAAAAGTTTAGTTTATCTCTACATAACTTCTACATTATTTTAGTTACTTCAGTTACTGCTCTTTTTTTGTACAGTTGTGAGTATGGATGAGAAAAATAAATTGTAAATTAGAATGAGGAAAGTTTGTAGTTGTGACCACAGTATTGATTTTTTTGGATTTTTCGTTCGTTCTTTTAATGTGTATGTTTCTGTATTTTGTACCCTTTTAATGTGCATAAGTGTGACCTTCAAAAACTTAGAACTGATACATTTTGGATGAAGAACAGATTTATACTCATGGAGTTAGCCACTAAAGTTGGTTAACAGTCTGCGAATATGACCTAGGAGATGCCCTCTCCTGAAAAGGTATTTTTTCTCGAAGAAAAGAGCCATAGCAATAATCTTATTCCAGCCACAGGGTTTTCTGGGCTTCTTAACCTGTTCTTCTTTTAGCTTTGAGACTGAGTGTACAGGAGCCTCTGATGGCTGAGAGTTATAGTGATAACTCTTTGTATGGAATATTAGAAACTGAGTCAGCTGGCTTCTATAGGGCAATCATATTGTCACTAACAAGTAGAATCAAACCACACTACTAGATGATGTCACCCACAGCAAGGAATAGAGTGAAGGTGCCTCTGGTGAGTAACATCTGACATCCATTTGGAACTGTCTTGCTTTCAAGAGAGAAGTAAACACCCTATAGAGGAAATGATAACATACCCTGGGGATGATATGAGTCTCCACAAAATGATATAGAATCACAAACATCTGTTCTACATCTTGAAATTTTGAAGATCTCGCTTATGAGTTTATGTCAACAAATCATTGCTTTGTCAATTGAGAGCATAGACCACAAGTGCCTGGGCATTAACAGTCACTGGTACCAATGATATCGTGGGTGTCTTAGCCATGTATTAGCTGAAATGCCACCAAAGAAATCTTGCTTCATCATTCACAAAACATTGTCAGTGAAATGAAGCAAATAACCCTAGACATCCAGAGGTACCACTAATTGAATTTTATGCAAAGGTACTCGAGAACTAGCCAATTTTCAAATGATAGACTAGAAGTTAAGCAGCTAATGAGCACCACCCATTACCACTTTTTTAATTGTTTCACATACATACACACAACTGTTTGAAATAGCAAGACAGAGACAGACTGTCCAATGTTTAATGCCGAGTATGGATGAAGAGTAATATGATGATGATATTTTTTCTGGCTGTACAAGGAAAGCCAAAAGAAGAACAGAAGTGGGAAAATTGTCTGTCTGTTCTGATACTCTGTCAAAACATCGGTACTAATCTCTTGATTTTGTCTGATCAATACTTGTTAAAAAGGTTTAAAGATTATCTAGGGAAAATGTATTATAATGCCTTGCAATAATACTTTATTAGTTACCACTTCATTATTAAGCCATTAGGACAGTTGTTGTTAGTAGGTTTAATGCTTAGAACATAGACACTTTGTATGACTGAAGGCTACTAATAGGAATTCTAAAACATTTGTAAACTAAAAGAGCTTTGTGACCCTTAATTTCTGTCACTGAGCAATGACCAGTAGAAAAGTTGTGTAATTTGTGACAGTAGTTATTATGGCACTTTGGAGGCGGAAGTGATGGTACTGCTTGAGGGATTAAAGGATTAAAGAACAGTTAATTAACCATAACAGCCGACTATAGATTAAAGAAATAACAGATAATTACAAGACATGACCCAAAATATTGAAAATAGTCGAGGATAATTCTAGATTAAAAGTTGATTACACCAATTATTCGTAATAACTATAGGCGTGGTTCGAGTTTTACAGGAATTGATCATATCTAATTATAGTAAATAATTACATATCCTCCTGACATGACGCCAGTTATTAACAATAATTGAAGATAAGTATAGTTCAAAAAGAACATGGTTCAGTTCATAAATAATAATTATAATGTAAAGAAACAGCAGTTGTGTATGTAATTACAATAATAGAAAATAACCATAGAATAAAAGCAGGACATAATGTTGTCAACTTCCTGTGGGAGGTGTATAAAAAGACTTGAATAGTAGCTTACAAGTATTCTGTTCTCATTACTGTTATTTCTGTTGTTTTATACATATTCCATTCTTATTATTAACAAATAATTATATTTAACATGCTAATAGATGTTTCAAATTCATTAATATTTTGTTTATCAGGCATCTAGTAACCTCCTCTGATCACACATAATGCAACAACGTGATTTATCATATCTTTTCAGGAGAGATGAACCATCAGAATATTCTCACGCGTATCCACTGAGAAATGACAAATATGTTGTGATTCTTCTATTTAATGATGAAGTTAGGATATACATTCGTCAACATAGAGACTATGGAAATGACACATTATATCCTACCAAAGAAGATGTAACATTTACACATGTTGAATAGCAAGAATGTGAACGACTGATACCTTTAGTGACTATGGCGATATTACTGAAATGCAGTGAAGAATTTGGCTTGGATTATAGTAAATGTATTAATAGAATTGTATGTGACGAGTGAATAAATGTTGCTATTGTGTTTACAACCTAATGTAACATTAATGATCATATATCAAATCTTATAACTTTAAAAAAGTCTAAATGATATCATTTATGTGAACAGGTTTGTTTTATTGGTTCATATCTAAATCAATTAAACACATGGAATCAAAAACTACATCTAAGTGCATTAATGATAACGTTAACAAATTGTTATACGAAGTTTATATTGAACATATATTCCCTGTCATACAAAATCTTAGAAAAGAGAATTGTTGGGCTTGTAAGCTACTCATAAATGCGTGAGTTTTATATCATGATGAAAGTATCTTATTAATATCTGAGGATTGATCTGACACAAGTGCAAACAATATCTTAGATGTCTTACAAGATAGAGC
The DNA here is from genome assembly GCF_000517525.1 of Limulus polyphemus. Classification (NCBI taxonomy): domain Eukaryota; kingdom Metazoa; phylum Arthropoda; class Merostomata; order Xiphosura; family Limulidae; genus Limulus; species Limulus polyphemus. The sequence goes on along the minus strand of NW_013665697.1, from coordinate 738,893 downwards.
TAGAAAACTAAACATACATTAATTTAAAAATTTAAATTCATTGATTTTGTTAAAAATGGTGAATTTATTCAAGAGCTATTTGATTTCCTCTGTAAAAAGCTTAAGTGCATAAGATTAAGTAATTGTATTCTAAATCTAAATGATGAATAAAAAGATTTTCATGAGCTATGATCAACGTAAATCCCTCTGACAATATTTTCAATTTTAAATACTTTTACTAATCTTCATACAATAATGAACAAGAAATTGTAAGGGTTTTTCTTTCATGATTCATCAAAAGCATCCTTATCAATACATCCTCTAACAAGACATGTTATTATCTGACCTAAATATGAATTATTGATAGACGCCCACAAGTTTCACTAAGGAATTGAAAATGATTTGTACTCTATGTATTTCAAAGAAAATTTAACATTCCCCTTCTAGAAGACTTTCATATACAACAAAACGACTGATTTTAACTTTTTTTAATGTAGATAGACAGAAACGAGTTGTAGAACAACCTTGAAACTCAATTCATTACTAGACATGATACAAAATGCATTTTTACTTTGTATGAGGCACAGTTTTAAAGTAACACCAACTGGCAAGAACTCGTTTTGGAAAGAATGTAAAGAGCCAATCAGGTCGACAATTTAATTACTTCAGGTATCTATGTGTCAGTATTTGATTCCATCATTATCTTCATCTTTAAATTCAAGATCGTCAAAACTAAAAGCTGTGTCTTTTTACCTACATAGACATAGTAAGATTACTTCTCTTGGCATCTCTATTATAACTCATTAGTGTTTCTATGTACACTTTATAGGAATAGAGATTGTGAAGTAAATAAATATGGAATGAAGAAACAAACTGACAGGTGCAGACTTATTCACATTTTTTTCTATGTCTGTCCTATCAAGTTTGACAATATTTGCCTTCACATGTAGATATGATTGTGTCATATCTATGTATTCATCTCCCAATCCCGATATAAAACATTTGATGGGTCCACTGTTGGACAATGATGAAAGATGATAATAGTCCATCCACTAACCCTCCTCAATCGCTGTTTGTATGTGAGGGAAAGAAAATAAGTCTGGCTCCAACTTTGTACAATGACAGGATTTTTCATGGTATAGGAGCGACATAATTACTTGTAAATAATATCAAGACTTGATATTCTCTGTCTCTTGTCTTTAGTGATCCTGAATGTGGGGTTTTTGCATTTCTTCTTTACGTTAGGTAGAGCAATATGTTTAACATCTCGAGTCAAGTTTTGAACTCCTTTTCCAAATTATTTTCAGGCATCAACACAACGTTTTCTTTATATGACATCTGATGCTAAATTTATACCCAACATAATTGTTTTTTTCCCTAAGGTTAATGCTCATATTTTTTTAGAAAAGGTATAGTTGAATAAAACAGGTTGATAAACCTCATTGCTATATACTACCTGCAAAATATAGTAAGCCGTTTCCCAACTGGTAGTTGTAATACATATCATAAACGACTGGGTCGTGATAGTAAGGTATTTTTGTCATGTCACAGACAACAAAAATGAAGTGTTATGATGACTATCCCTTGTTCAAATGGTATACATCGACCTATATCATCCTTTATATCTATCTTGATAGTCTTTAAACTATTTTACGAATATAGGTCTGTAATAAGGATTCATAAACAAGTCTCCATCACTATTTTTAACTTGAATGATTCGTAACAGTAGCACATGTGCATCACTGACAATACTAGTTTGCACAATATCTGGGTAAATACAGACTGAATAAAATCCACCATGCATGTTAACAGTATGTGGAGCTATAGTTGGTTCTGATATCACATAAATAATCTCAAATCTGAGTAGTACAAATATTACAGGATCAAATAATATAGAGGACTCATCTTTCACATTCACACTTACTCTTTTGATGAAATCATAGCTAAATACAGGACCTATGTCAGAGTCATGAAGTAATTCTTCTAATTGGTTTAATATTCTAATTAGATTTCGTGGTCTAATATAAATGATTTTATTGCGAGCTTCAAAGCCAGGAAAGAAGGTGGTCCGTTTTTTACCATCAGGTACATTATGCCAACTATGTAAATACTGTATATCAGTCAAGGCCACTTCCCATGAGCCCCCGAGGTTAATAGATCTTGGAAGATGTGTGGTATATTTCATTAAAGTATTGATGTCAAAATAGTTCATAGAACTATTGCTAATTAAAATCACATACAACTGATCCATGTCAAATAATGAGTTATAAAATTATAATAACATTTTTTGGTGACAGTTGGTTCAAATCAGCTTGAGGGATCCAACTATTAAAATTATCTGGATATCCTTTCCATTTAATGAAATAGTGTTTGTTTCCCCCTTTCTCCTTTCAGGTAATATATCTTACACAACAGAGACATCAATGGGGGACTTGATAACACATTGTAATTCGTATTTGTAAAATGTTCCATCTGTTTTTTCTCCGAGATGATCTTGTGGTTTGTACACTGGGGGATATCTCTCCAATATCTTGGGTATTGTAAACATTTCATCTGACGACCCAGGAATATATCCTTTCTTAAATTGATGTTTTATTTTACGAAATTGAACTTGATCACCCATTTGGAATCTATATTTACTTATTGTGGGTGATTTTTATAGTGTTTTTCCACACCACAGTCTGCTTAGAGTGACTGACGTCTATCAGCCTCATTATAATACTACAATGATATTGAATATTATACACTGACTAAGATTTTTCAAGACTGTGATGCACGTGCGTGTTCTATGATGAATGCAATAGTGCCACATTTTTGTTTTAAGAGTGTGATTAAAACATTAAACTATGGATGCTTTTGTTTCATTATGAATAGTAAAGAAGTAAATGTCTAGTTCTTTGAGATAGCATTAAAAGAGTCGATTAGTAAATTCTAATACAGCGTTGGTTTGAAGTTTACAAGGTTCTCAATCATATTTTAAAATTTGCTTGAAGGCTTTTAAGAGTGTCGTTCCTTTCTTATCTGGTCTGGCATGGCCAGTTGGTTAAAGAACTCGGCTCGCAATCCGCGGGTCGCAGGTTCGAATCCCCATCCCACCAAACATGCTCGCCATTTCAGCCGTGAGGGCGTTATAATGTGACAGTCAAACCCACTATTTGTTGATAAAAAGAGTAGCCCAAGAGTTGGCGGTGGGTGGTGATGACTAGCTGCTTTCTCTCTAGTCTTACACTGCTAAATTAGGGACAGTTAGCACACATATCCCTCGTGTAGTTTTGAATTCAAAATAAACCCTTTCTTTGAGTGGAACAACCCATGCATATTTAGAAAACACATCAATGCATGTCAACAAATACTTAAACTGATTGTTATAGTGACTTAAGCAAGTTACCAAATCAGCTTGCTACTGTTCATCAATACAAGAAACAATCATTCAGTTTCTTAAAAGCTTTATATCTTATAGTATAGAGTTTTGGTGATTTTTAAATAACGAAAATAACAAACAAAATCATACACCATTGGATTCCACAGACACAAGTTAGTAGATCTACCCTGCAAGTTTTTTATGTAGTGAATAATTAAAGAAAAACATTTAAAAATCATTCCTATAAATCGACTTTTTCCTCCACACTACCTTCCCATTGGAACAATGTTAACAAAGTATCAGTATTATATTGCTTTACCTGGTAACCTGATACTGTGTGACACCTTTGTCAAGGCAAGATAAAGTGTAGTTTCAATAAAGTACATCAGTTTCACACTCATACACTCATATTATATGGATAAATGAAATGAAAATTGTCAATAAGCAAATGTTAATAATGAATTATGAGCTTACATATGTACCCATGAAAGGATAGGATATATTTTGTAATCACCATGGTTGCAAACTTGAAATATGATTGACAGATAAGTACCAGTAGTAACCTCTACCCCTTCTACGTCATGTCATGAAGTAATTGATACATCATTTCTACCTCTTTTATCAGAGGCTATTGTAGCACATGTTATTTCTCTGTAGTCACACCCAATGATATGATGTATAGCAAACTGTAGTCAAGACAACATAATCTCTTTATGCCCAATGATATGACATCAAGCAAGCAGTTGTCAGGACAATGTATAGGCTGTTTGCAATCCCCATTCATCATTTTTAGATATACTGTCGGTTTGAATTGGGCAGATATATCTATGTATCGATTTATGTACTATGTAATCTGCACCACAAAGTTTATTGTATGGCTTTGTTTCTACAAATTCAATGGCTAAAAAGAATTTTAAGTGGTTTTAAAGTTTTGTTTGTGTGTTTTCAGATAGTAAATGTTCCTGGATCCACTGAAACTGGCCAGACAAGCGCTATCGTCTAATGTATTACTGATCCTTATTGGTCCAGCCAATCTGAACCAACATGCTGGTTTCAGTTTTATCATTCACTCGCTGATCACTGACAAATGATGGATAATGGGCTTAGCAATCATCGGGATGTTTTTAAAGTGGATTTGCAAATTCCGCGTGTATTAGTACTGTAGACTTTATCATTTGTTTTTGCTGTACAATAATTAGTATTTTATTTATGAGATTTATGTATTCATAACTGTGATTTCGCATTCAAATGCCAGGAACTATAATTCTCTGGGACCCCTTACTTATAGTTTTGTGTAGAGTATATGTACTGATTCTGATTTGATCTTTGGATTTTAAATTATGTTTGGTCTCGTCCAGTATAATCTGCATGTTATTGCCAAAGCAATTTAGAATTCTAGAAAAAAAGCTGCCCGTATGAGTCTTCTTTGAAATTATATTAAAGGGCATAGACATGGTATTTAATTTTTAGCATGACGAAGTTTTCGTAACATTAAATTCATCTGCTTGAGATGTTTACTAGATGTCTGTTAAAGAAAACAATAGAAAATAAATGTAGAATTTCTGGATCAAATACATCAACATTGATATAGTTATTTGTTAACATTAATAGAAAAAACACATACTCCAGCTTCGCTATCGTTGGATGGACGTTTCATTCCTTGAGAACTCTGGCTGTTTTCCATGGTGCATGATTACTCTCTCTCTCTCTCTCTCTCAGTAGACAGAATGGATGTAAGCTGATTTTCAAGCTTTTTATAGTGTATTTAAATGCCTAAAGATACACTATATAAAACACATGGTAATTTCTTTTAACCTGTATGTGAACACATCTGTTGTTTCTTTACTCTATAATTAGACATGGTGGATTCATATAACCATGCATATAATTACCATCCATTATTATTCCATCCAAATCGTAGACAGAATTAATGTAATCTCCAATTCAAGTATTTTTATACATCTCTCATAGGAAGTTGAGAACATCATGTCCTACTTTTATTTACTATAATTATCTTCCATTGTAATCATTACATATACAACTGTTGTTTTTTTACACTATAATTATGCTTAATGAAATAGGACCAAATCCTTTTTAAACTCTAATTATCTTCAATTATTGTCAATAATTGGTGTTCCAATATAAGAGTCTGTCATTACATACTATAATTAGATATAATTGTTTCGTTTAAAACCCAAACCACACCTATAATTATTGTCAATAATTAATATCACATTCTTTGTAAACCATAACCATCTCTAATTATTGTCAATAATTGGCATCACATCATGATAATTTGTCATAACATACTATAATTAGATATGACTGATTCATGCGAAACTCGAACCATGCCTATAGTTATTGTCAGTCATTTATGCCACGTCCTGTAATTATCTCTTATTTCTTTAATCTGTAATTATATTATTATTATTATTGGCTGTTATGGTTAATTAACTCTTCTATCCTTCTTATGCCTTCGGATTATGTCGTCACTTCCGTCTCCAGAGTGCCATAATAACTACTTTTGTAAACCAGACCAAGCAATACTCACTAAATCTTCAATTAAAATAGGTGACGTCTAGGTAATGTCTAGAAAATTACTGGTTAACATGACTGAGAATGATTAATAGAAATGGAAATACTTTGTAATACCTGCCTTTCAAGTGTCCAGATGAATGAATTTTGCGATGAATACCATAGGATGTTTACGAAGGAAACTTTTTGAACAATTTATGTTTGCATAAGTTTAATTTTAAGTAGCATTTATACAAATATTCGTACCTTTAGATATGCGGACACTGTAGTTGCTTCCATATGCACAGTGATAAATCACAATTGAAAATAATCTTTATTTCAATGGATTTCACCTGAAATTTATGTTTTCTGTGATGCCGAAGCTGTAGTGTGTAGATTGACCCATGAGTGCTATGGAAAATATGGATTTTCATTCAGACAGTGAAAATTTTAATTGAAATGTTTTTAAATACAGAAAAATTCTTCTCATGATTATGAGAGCGAGCCTATCGACTGGTAGATGGTGGTTTACTAATGAAGCTACCAAGAAATAGCCTGCAGGAGTAGAAGCTTTAGTTTCCATGGTTACTCTGGACCATTTGGCAGTCTCTATCAAATAGGATATATAGGTATATACTACATTTTACTTGCTGTAGGTATATATATTTGTGTAAGGCATTACGTGCATATGGTATTGGACACCTACCTTAACATTACATATGAATCTATTAAATTATGTTATTATATGTATGGATTAAATGCATAGAGAGCAAAACTAAGATTATAGAATTGCGCCACATCACGAGAGGATACGGTACTACCCGACATGTTCATTGATCTGATCTGAAATATTTAGAGCTCGTGACATTTTCTCTACTAAATTAAAAGTAACTGGTTCGCGTATACATTATACTAAGAAAATGTATGTTTTTAACTAGTGTTTTCGTTCATGTTAGAAAATATTATATTCAGTTTGGTAGAAGTGAAATATTCATATGTAAAGTGAAATTATCTATAAAATTTGGAAACACGAGGGTGTGATTAGTTTTGATGTAACGTTTTCAAGTTCTTACAATTGAAATATTCCATGAGTGAAACGGTTTGCTGATTATTGTTCTTCGTGTTTATTTTATGCACAACTTGCACTTTGAACACAAGTTACTATAGGCTGTAATTTCGTAGCTTTAGAACGTGGTAATATCCAGGAGTGATGGATTTTGAATTTTTTTCAAGTTATGTTATGCTTGTATGACGAACTAATGAGGATAATTCTTGTGCTGAAAGAAATCTCATAGTTGGGAATTAATGGTTGGACTTTTACACTGGCTAGCAATATTTAAGCATTTGTGCCCCTTCCTTTGTCATGGACTCTGGTTTTGTTTATAACAATCAGCCAATATTATAAGACTCGGTCCATGTGAGTGGTAACTATACTAGCTAAGCACTGTTTGTTCAATAAGGAGCCTTCCAGGTAGGAACACCTACAGGTGCTTGGGAATTAGTTTCTCAGGCAATATGTATAAAGGTATGTCTGTAGGAATGTAACTTGACCAGAATGATGATTTTCACATCGCTTATCCCAAAGAGAAATTTAGATTGTATCTTTATATTTGCAATGTTTACTTATCTGAGCTCCTAATACACCAGAAGCGAGTTGATCCATCATTTTTAACTCTTTTTTTTATACTTTAGCTGTAAAAGCAATTTTTTAATCCTTATGGCAATCTTGTTTTCTATTGAAAGTTGTGATCAGAAATCTAGTTTGCTATGGAAAGTTGCATTTTGTTAGTTGTATTTATTTATTGAATTTTTGTACAAAGCTACACGGGGGCTATCTGCGCAAGAGGGAAGGTAGTTATGAAAACAACTTCCACTGATGTGGCTACTCGTTACCAATGAATAGTAAGATTGACTAACACATCATAACGCCCTCATAGCATGTTCGGTAAAGGGTTTACATCCTGCTTTAACCACATGTTGTTTGACTTTGGAAAGGAGTACCCCAAGGTTCCTAAGGCTCTTGGAATGACCGTATATCATTATATATGAGAATCTCCTGTTAGTGAAGACTTCCAATAGACAGGTTCTCTTTGTAGACAAGGAATGAATCTACAAAACTCTATCTGTATAGGACTGAAGATATGTGAGTTTAGTTTGCGAAAACTATTATTGCATAAATTATATCTTGAGTAGAGGTAAATTAAATGTCATCATTAAAAGACATTCAGAGGTCAAAATAACAATTTAGAAAAACTTACAAATATATATTATATATATTATATTATAAGATGTGTATCAATACCATTTAAAAGTTATCAAAGGTCAAAAAACGGTCATATAAGATGATTCAAATATCAAATTTAAAGCATTATCAATATTACCATTTAAATTTGTCAAATTATAGCTACAAATTATAGCGAAAGTTACAAATATATATTCAAATGAATTAGGATGTGCGTCATTGTCATTTAGAGGTCACCATATGTCATCTTAGGTCATTTATAAAATACTCGCTATGAAAATAAGAGTGGCTGTTCAAATTAGTCTAAAATTATATTGTTGTTCTATCATTTAAGAACGTGTTTGCCACTTTCTATTACAAAATTTACTTGTTTCCTAGCTGAAGTATTTGGATCAATTTTTTAAAGGAGGGGTGGACAGTCATTTCATTTACTAAATAACCTGTATCAGCCGAAGTCAGGTAGTTTAGTATTATGTTGTTTAAAAAAAGGTGATGCTTAATAACTTATTACTGTATTGTGTTTGTTACTTATTAGTTACACTCTTAGTTACTTGATGAGCTGTTATATTACTAAACCAAGATTTGGGTTTTAAAAAATATAAATGACCACTGAATAGGCAGTTTTAAAGCCTAATAAAATAATTGAAGTAAAAATAACATGTAATACTGTTCAACGATAAGGTTCCAAATTTATGCCATGTTTTTAATTTAGTTTATTCTAATTTCTTAAAGCACGTAAAATTGAAAATGAAATAAAAAATAACGTATTCATATTATATATACAATGTTGAGAAAACTAAAATAACGACCACTCCATGTACTAATTGAACTGTATCGACTTAAGTCAGTTATTTCAAACTTTGTTACAATGTGTGTGAGCGATTTAAAATACAATGTTTCTATTAGCTCCAATAAATCAGAAATATGGATTACTTCTTGATTTAATGAGATGACAGACTTTCAAGGATAAAAAGTAACACATAGCTAACACAAAACATTGAGTAGAAATGACGTATCCCTTTCTTCGCACAGAACAAATAATTGAAGCTACAATACATGCAAAGGGATAACGTCAGTTAATAGTGAGTAATAATTTACACTACAGGATGTGTAGAAGATGTTGTTCCAATTACCACTAAAATTGTAATAATTTAAATCCAAAACTATATTTCACAGAAAATGTGAACCTGTTATTAAAGGTGAATCTGTTCAAATGTGCACAAAACTTTACGATATAATACAAATATTTAGAGCGCTCAGAATCTCCAAAAGAATTTGACAACTTTCTAAAAATAAAAAGTGAGAAGGTTGGCATTGTGCGTGAAAAAAATAACAAATACTGCTAGTCTTTGTAATTTTGAAATGTTTATAATAATCCAATAATCATTGATTCGGTATTTCAATATCACATTAATTAAATGGTTTTTTGTTTCACGGTTGTAGCCAATAAGACATACTCAAAATCAAAGTGAAATTTATAAAAGTAACAAAAAGCCAGGAAAACATTCTTAACAGTACGTATCCAGGATTTTCACTACAGACTAAGTAGGGAGCATTATATTGATAATGAGAACATTGTTATGCACCTGCTCATTTATAAGTTTATTAGTCAAAGAATATTTCAAGTTTTCTTAAAATAACAGTCAGCCAACAAAGTTAGCGTAGTAATGTCTTTCCTTTTGCACTTATCAAAATATACAAATTATAACTTAAGAAATGCTACTTTATCCAATGACAAAGTTTCAACTTCCTGCTTGTGCAAACTTAAAATTTTCGAATTGTTTTAAAATTTATTCACAAAATACATATTCCAAATACACGTCCTCCAGGGAGACAGTGACAAGTTTACGGACTTGCAACGCTAATATTCGAGGTTCGATTCCCTGCGGTGGATATAGCTCATAGTCTAATGTGTCTTTACTCCAAAAGAAATAATAAAAGAACCCACTACATTTTGAAGTGTATTTTAAAATTATACGAGTCAATAGCGGGTATGCAATATCTTCAAATTTATTACTGTGGCCAATTTTAGAATGTTGACTTCTGTTTGACTTTTACTGAACTCTACATGACCATCACACATTTTAATGGATATTTATGACATTAGTAACTTTATAGCTTGAATCTGATATTTTGATATGGTTATTTTGGTTACTTTAAACTTTGACCTCTAAATTATTTATTATGGTTTAGAGTGGACTTCTACTAGTAGGCAGGTTGATACAATCACAATTGTTGCAAACTGTCTTTTCAGTTTAGATAGGAATATCTAAAATGAGAAGACCATTTTCTGGTTTGTTCTTTCTATCGAAATCTAAGGCATCCAGATATGAATCCATCGATATCAGTCAAATCTGCGGTCCGTGTATGGACAGATGAGACAACACCAGAACTCACCCTATTTACTGCACAAGCGGTATGTCTGCGGACTTACAACGCTAGAATCCGGGTTTCGATATCCGTGGTAGGCAGAGCACAGATAGCCCATTGTGTAGCTTTGTGCTTAATTACAAATAAACCATCAGGATAAATGAAGGAGAACAAGAAGAATATCAGTTACTCTGTTTTGTCCCTCATTGAAGGATGTTCTGCAGCCATACGATAATAAAGTGACATCCACGGTCACTTCTGATCATTAAACCTTCAAATCTCTGAAAAAGGGTTCAAGCACATACAGAAGAATCCAGACCAGAGACTTTTCTGGATAAGAAAAATTCCTAATTGGTTAGCAAATCACTACCGTTTCAAATGTTGATATTGGACCATTGACGTCAATGCAAGGCGAACCACCATTTCAATCCTGACAACTGTAAATGAAACCAAAGTTTCTGACAACGATACAGACATCAATCTCATCTTAATACATGCTTTGGAGACACGTTCACCATAGCAAGCACTATTGACAGAGGCCTGCGTCATGTGTCGTGAGAAGAAGGTCTGGGTGATGACAGTGAATCCAAGATGGCCCAAAATCCCTGCCAGGTTTGGGAAGCTCTCGCTGTAACTAAAAAGAACCTGCCAGTAGCCACAAAATAATCAAAAATGTTATTACAGTAGACTGTAAATCAACGTTTTCTTTGGAGAGCTTGTTTTCGGATATATATATATATATATATATATGGTCATATTCCTGGTAATCGTCTTAGGAATACTTATTTTAGTAAATTAAGTATTTTTACCTTATATATATATATAGTTATTTGTGAACGAATATCTTACTA
>NW_013665697.1:721799-727566 GCF_000517525.1 Limulus polyphemus | reverse complement strand
ATATATATATATATATATATATATATATATACATGTTATTTACTATAATTACATTATTTTCTAAAACTGAAAGTTATTTTACGTTGTTTAGTGTTATTATGTTAACCATAAGTCGTTATACAGGCTTAAAGAAAATATCTTTTATTGACGCTTAATTCTTTTTCTTTACTTCACTAGGCTATTATTTGAAGCTATAACGTTTTAATTGAATTAGTGTGTAAAACTAAAGTTTTTATATTTTCCCGTAAATGGGGAAATATTGCTTCTGTAAGTGGAGTGTTTTACGTGTTAATTAGTAAAGTGTCTTATCTTTATAAGACTGAGTTTCCATATTATCATGATATGACTTGTGCTTGTGAAACTGGAGATATGTTGTGTGTGAATGTTTCTCATTTTGAACTAAAGTGAAGTGTATTATTCACCTGTTAAAATGTTTCAACATTGAAACTACTATGAAGCCCAAACGCCGTTTTACTTTTTAAAAGATTCGTCATTGTAAGCTACTGAACGTTAATCGATTCTGCTTAGACTATTTAAAATACTTAAAAGTGGAATAACTAAATTAATAATAAGATATTAAATAAAGTGTATCTTACGTCACGCAGAATGTTTGCTTAACTAAAATGTTTCTTCCAGATGAGGGATATCTTCTTTGCGAATTCCTTTTTCTTTTTCCATTTGAAACTATTTAGCTGATGTTTGTTTGTTGTTGTTTTTTCTGGAAGAAATATGCTCAAAACATTTTCATCTCGGAATCCAATCTTTCATGAGGAGGTATTTTGAATACTCTATTAGGTTATTTCTATTAAAAAATATGGTTCTTGTTAAAGGTAACAAAAACGTTTTTCCTTATTAGAATTTTTTTCTTTGAGATACCCAAGCGATGTAAATATGTATCTATGGATAATCATTGTTAACAGGTCTTTTTTGTTGTTGTTGTAAAAACATATATTAAGCTAAGTCAGAGGGTTTTCATTATTGGGTATTTTGTGCGTATATTTTATCTGAGTTAACTTCAGAACCGTATCTTCTATGAATAAATAAAGTGAAAAAAGAATAAGAAAAAAATATTTTGATCTGAGAAAGATACCTTTTTTGATCAGGACTGAAAACTATCCTATCAAATAATGTAAATATTTTAATATACTGGTCTAACTGGGGATATGAAATATTATAAAACAAAACTTATAATGGTTAGAAAATTAGGATAACGTGATCTCTATAAAAAAATAAAAGAAAATATATTTCCGTAATTTTAAAATTATGTACGTTACGAAACAAAACATATAATGCTTTGAAAAGTAGGATAACCTGATTGCTATAAAAGTTAAAAGATATTACCATAATTTTAAAATATGTACACTTCTTATCTAACCTTTTTAATCGTCCTTCAAAATGTATGTTTCATTTCCAATATACACCTATTGACTGAGGAATATTAAAGCAATATACTCAAATAAATAAATGTATCTTTTTGTTATAATGAATTAACTTTAAAGTGTAGAAAAGTAAATTGTAAACTCTGCCTATTTTGTTGCGACTCAGTGGGTATTATTTTAGTTTACAGCTTATCCATTAGTACTTTTTATATATATATATCTAAATCATTGTATTTAAAATTATGCATGTTGCGCCATCTGCCGCCAATGAGTTACGACGAAATATTGAAACAGAAACTTAGATCATTCTATAGCAATATGAAATTTGTTTTTATACCATATATAAAGTAAATGTATTTATATATTTCGGGAATACTGAGAACCCATACAACAATTACTATTTTTAATGTTTAAATCGATTTTACAAAAAAGACAATGTTTATTTTTGGGAAGTAATTGTTTCAAAAAGTACCTTTACCAGTGTGCTGACTCAATAAATTGAAGTACATAGGAAATTACACTCTGTTATATATGCTTTACTATTCTTGTTTTGATGTATTATAATTGGTTAATGACGAAACATACTTTCATGAAGCGTTTCATCTGCAGGTGCATTAAAAAAGCTGTTTCATTAACGTGCTAATCCAACACCCTCCAAGGGCTTTATTTGACAACGGAGCTCTCAGGTGTCAGCTATAGCATCCTACACTCTTTTGAGATGTCTAACGCACTTATGATCGTAAGCTAAGCAGGCCTAGTTAACGTTCAGCCTATGGGAAAATAAACACTTTTGTTGAATGTCAACAGGGCACACATAATTAAGCATCTATTCTATAGATAATGTTCTAGTATTATCTACAGTTTTTGTTTAAATATTGCCATTTTATTCGTTGCCAGAATCCACTTCTAGATAACATATTATTTATCAAAGCTCTTTTCACAACATTTAAAAAATAATTATAATTAAGTCACTAGGTTATGATTGACACAGACTGCAAAAAATTGTCGATAAGGAAAATAAATCGGCGCAAGCCAGTAGAAGCTTTCAGTTGCGTGCAAGTCCTGTCTTTTAAGAGGTCGTTGTTCAAAGTGGCAAAAGTCAAAACATTGATATCACATAGACTTGAGTTGTTATACGTACTTGAAAATAGCTGAAAAAAGTTAGATGTAAACAAATTGAAAGTTTTCTAATTACTGATTCATTAAAAAACAGAAGTTGGTTTTATAACTACATAGGTAAATAAATAAATGAAAAATATACACATCGAATTTTCTTTTCTGTTATAGAAACGTCCTATAAAGCAGTAATGTGTTTTAACATGTGAAGAGTACAGCATACAAGGTAAAAACTTTTGAATATGATTCAAAGATATATGTAATTAATGTTCAAAATACTGCTATAATCCATGCTTCCCAAATGTAGTTTTTTATATGTTCCACTCATTACATCAGTCGTATATATTAAGGAGATTTCCAGCATAATCCGATTGATCGAGGCTTGCACAACTACCCATTGTCAGAAAAAGTTTGATAATCCTAAAAACTGCACAAAATTAAAACGATTTTCATCTAGAGATAGCGATAGAAAAAAACAAGATTTCTGATCTTTTGAAAGCACCGAATTTATAACAGGCCCCATTTTCTTTTTCTACAAATACGCACATAGACATTACAGAATCGCAATGTTTCAACGGCGCTGTGGCCTAACATCTATCAAAAAGTTGTCTTGACTAGATGACAGACACCGAAAACCACCTCCTGAGAAACATCAAAGCTTTACATTTTTCTTATATACAATCTTTAGAAAATTGTTTATATTTTTTACCCAGTTTTTCAAACAAATAGGATAAGTAAGGTTAATGTTATTTTGTTATATTTAATATTGATATGTAGCTATGTTTCTAAGATTCGTTTAAGAACACATAGAAGAGGATTCAAAATATATTGGGCCCGGCATGGCCAGGTGGTTAAGGCACTCAACTCGCAATCTGAGGGTCGCGGGTTCGAATCCCCGTCCCACCAAACATGCTCGCCCTTTCAGCCGTGGGGGCGTTATAATGTGACGGTCAATCCCACTATTCGTTGGTAAAAGAGTAGCCCAAGAGTTGGCGGTGCGTGGTGATGACTAGCTGCCTTCCCTCCTACACTGCTAAATTAGGGACGGCTAGCGCAGATAGCCCTCGTGTAGCTTTGCGCGAAATTCAAAAACAAACAAACAAAATATATTAAGAGCAAGAGGTTGATGGCGACCAAAATGTGATGTGTTTTCAGTTTAGGTTTAATTTATAAAATTTCAAAAAAGGACGGTTTTAATTTATATTATGTGTGCAGATATTATTTTTCTCTGAGTGTTTTCAACTTATTACATTATTCATGTAACGGGAGTTATATTTAAAGTGCAAAATAGGAAGACATTCAAAACTCTGGAAACCATTAATCTGAGAAACTACTAATTTTAAAGGGATAACATTTATACATATTATAGGTACTTTCTGAAACATTAAATAATTTTTGGAAATTAAACTTAAATGCTGTTTTTAAGTTTCATAAAAAATTCTATATTTTAGACAATATTTGATTTTATAAATTCAAAGATAAAACTATTCATAATATATTTAGATTATAATTGCATACAATAATAAATCTCGATTGATGATAATTTTAAAAAAATTAATGGAAAACGGTCCCCTCTTGAATGATTTTTCCTACTTTTAAAAGAAATTTTAAATTTGTTGTTTATTACTAACATATTTTGTCCTCCTCAATAAAAATAAAAACAGATAACTTCTCTTTCTGCTAATCATATCCAATTTGTTAGCTTCACTTGACCAAACATAAACCTTCAACAGAAAACAGATAAGCATGTAATACAATGCGAATAAAATAACCACTGAAGAACGTGGCGCCATCTATAGAGGATGGTAAAATACAATATAAAATTGGCAGGTTTAAATTAACTAATTCATATTTCTGCGATAATATGATTTAGTGTCTTTATAACATAACATTTCTTGTAATAATTATTTGTCATTTTACATAAGCTGAAAAATGCAGTTTGAGAAGAAGAAAAAATGTATGTTGTTTTTTCTGTGACTCGTATATTATTATTATAAGCAATTTGGTGCATACGTAGCTCAAAAAAACATATGGACCTCACCTGTATTTTAGGAATAAAGATTAAAGAAAAGTAACACTATTTAAGCTTAGAAATAATAATCAGCTAACAAAATATTGTTTAGATAACAAGAGTGTGCTCATTAAGAGAATTCAGTCGTACTTATAATTTTTTTAATGATTTTATGTATTTTTGTTGCCTCCATGGGTTCATTAAATGTGAATATGAATATAAATTAGAAGAGACTGGAAATAGGGCTATCCAAACCACAACTGTTTTTGGCTACTTCCTCAGTGTTAGGGAGAAAAGCAACAAACAAATAGTAATTAATGTTAATTTTATATTATCTATCAATTATTAAAATGCGACGAAAAATCTTATTATTTGCATTTTATCTGACTTATTAATTATTAAGATAATTATATTGAATGTTTGTTAACTTATCCATGGTTAGCATGAGTCATACTAGGCTACCCGATTCTTTTTTAACTGTGTTTTACAGACATCTATTCGTCGTTTTCAATTCATTTAGAACAATCGAATAAAGTGCTTCCCATCGATATGTGCTACTTGAAATAAATATTTTATTTCGGAACTTTTATCTTAATTTCTGGAAATCTGTAGTTTCTTTAATATTCAAAACTGTTTTTAATTTTTTCTAATAACGTAAAAACAAAAGCATGTGTCAATTCATTTCACTCGTTTATTTTCCTTTTCTTTTTGTTTTGTATATTTAACGAAGACTACACATTAATAAAATGCAACAGAAGTGTTTCCGCTGAAATTGAACAACAGCTGGAATAATAACAAGACATAAGTCTTGTAGCTGTATCTATCAATAGATGGCGTAAGAAAAACCAAATATTAAAATATATACGATAAGTCAAGAGGAAAGTAGGTAGGTAGATTGATAAGTATTCAGAAGCAGTAAAAGAGCTGCAATGATTCTTGTTTTTATTGGGTAGTTGGTAACGCTTTTGCAGCTGCTGGTTATTTATACTTGATCTACATTTTTGTTAAACTTCACAGTAAAGTCTTGCACTGTTTAAGGCTCACATGTTTACCACTCCAGTACAAATGATTTTTATAAATACCCAAAGAATTTCGTTGTTACATTGCCATTATTTCACAAGAGTACCCGACGTTTGCATCAATTTATTGCACTTTACATAATAAAATTTAGTATTTATATATATATATATATATAAACACACACACACACACATATATATATATATATAACACACACACACACACACATATATATATATAT
>NW_013665697.1:720153-721431 GCF_000517525.1 Limulus polyphemus | reverse complement strand
ATATATATATATATATTTACATGTGCTCGTTCAAAGCCATTTGTCTTTCGTTAAGTTATATCTGTCATTAAAGTGTAAATTTTCTTAACCTCTTCTGAGCAATTGTATTTTTTTTACGCTTTCCTATATTCACTTGTATTCATAATTTCATCTCAGTTGCAGTTTGTAAGACTAAACGCTCCCATGTGAGGGATATCATAGTTAAAAAAGAGCCTTCCCTAATTTTTACCTGAACCGATCGTGGCCTTATGGCTGCTGTATTGGACTGAAGATCAAAGGATCTAGGTTCGAGACACGGTACTACCACTTTCGGCAGCCGGTAAAGTCATCTGCATATCTTCTTTTGTTCCGAATGTGCCTGATCAACAGGTATATTTGATCTGTCTGTTTAGCCCATTGAGAACTATGCCTGAATATTGAGTGTTTCTGATCTGGTCCTTTAGCCCATTGAGAGCTATGCCTGAGTAGCATTGGTTTATGACCTGGCCGTTTAGCCTATTGAGAGATGTGCCTAAGTACCAGGGTCTTTGAACTGGTCGTTTAGCCCATAGAGAAGTAACTATAACTGAATAGTAGGTGTTTCTAACCTGGTCGATTAGCCCATTGAGAGCCATACCTGAGTACCAGGGGTCTCTGACCTGGTCGTTTAGTCCATTAAGAACTGTATCTGAGTAGCCGCGGTCTCTGACAGGACCGTATAGCCAATTGAGAGCTATACTTGAGTAGCAGGGGTCTTTGACCTGGCCATTTATCTCATTGAGAACTATGCCTGAGTAGCAGGGGTACCTAACCTGGTCGTTTGGCCCATTGTGCATTGTGTGAACAAGGTGTTGTTCAAAAACAAACAATTCTGAACTGCAATCCATCAGTAACATTCGTCTGTGCAGTTACTCTTATCAACTGGAATTGGCTGTCACATTTATGATCCAGCCACATTTTAAATTGTGGAACATGTTCAACAGCATATTGCTGCTCCAATTTTAGAACTATCGAGTTGCAACCCGCCACGCTACCATAGGTTTACACACAGCCCGCTGATTATGAAGGTGAGAAGTATTGCTTGTAATAATGGCAAAGATACTAAAACTATCGGCCCGGCATGGCCAGGTGGTTAGGGCGCTGGACTCGCAATCTGAGGGTCGCGGGTTCGAATCCCCGTCACACCAAACATGCTCGCCCTTTCAGCCGTGGGGGCATTATAATGTGACGGTCAATCCCACTTTTCGTTGGTAAAGAGTAGCCCAGAGTTGGCGGTGGGTGGTGATGACTAGCTGCCTT
>NW_013665697.1:701598-719153 GCF_000517525.1 Limulus polyphemus | reverse complement strand
ATAATGGCAAAGATACTAAAACTATCGGCCCGGCATGGCCAGGTGGTTAAGGCGCTGGACTCGCAATCTGAGGGTCGCGGGTTCGAATCCCCATCACACCAAACATGCTCGCCCTTTCAGCCGTTCAATCCCACTTTTCGTTGATAAAAGAGTAGCCCAAGAGTTGGCGGTGGGTGGTGATGACTAGCTGCCTTCCCTCTAGTCTTACACTGCTAAATTAGGGACGGCTAGCGCAGATAGCCCTCGTGTAGCTTTGCCGCGAAATTCAAAACAAACAAACTAAAACTATCTGCCATCATCCCTAATTTTGAGCCAATGACCAAGCAGCAAGCCAGTAGCATTCTATCACTCATAAAACCAATGCATCTGTTCTCTAGCTCCCAAATTTAGAGCCCGATCGCAGAGTTGAATAATGATTATTGTTAGCCAGCAACATGCTTCCATTCAGCAATGAATATGACGCCCAATCATTCGTTTCCCCACTTGTCGCTGTAAATGCTACATATTCTTCAAATTCTATACATATATAGAATCCCGTATAAACTGTATAATTAAAACTATTCAACAAAGACAAAAGTAGGTTTTAGTTTTTTTTCTGTTTTCTATTGAGTACAAAGCCACTCAATCGGCTGTTTATGCTGCGCTCGCCATAAGTATCGAAACCTTGTTTTTAGCGTTATAAACCCTCGCGTTTTCTGCTGCGCCACTGGGGAGAAGGAAAAGTGAAAAAAGGAAAAAGAAACACAAGAGAGAATTAAATATGGAAAAGTGAAGAATAACACTAGAGGGGGGCTACGGTAATGGAGTAAATATTCAGTCTCGAGCTCGGAAACTTTCGGTTCCTTTGTTGTATAATGATTTGGTATGATGTTTTTCATGTGAACATAGAGACTAGAACATTACAGAGCTTTCACCTATTAATGGCGATTCTTTCTACAGAAACATTCAGATCTTTTTTAAAACATGCTACTCTTGGGGGACTTTCAAGGGTTCTGACAGATTTAGGAACACTTGCCAAAGAGATGGAGATTAGTGCGAATTTTCAACCAGAGACTGAAATTCATCAATAGTAAAATATTTTTACGTTTTAATATAAGGGACGAATCCATTCAAAATCTAATACAGTTGTTTAAAATAATTTTCTTTATACCATTCGCGACACGGCAATAAAACAACGCAAAGACTCACTCCTCTTCCTGTGTGATATATCTAAAATGAAAAAAATGGTATTTCAGATGACATCAACATCAGAAAGCATAAAATTCGCCTTGACCTTTCTATCACAGATCAGGAATCTCAATATAGAGACATTAGTACACTGAAGTTCTCTAATTCTAATTGCTATAACTCGAAATAACACCAGTACTGATGTCAAGTACCATAACTCGAACTAATGCCAGCAAGTTCCTTAACACAAAAACATAAAACTGATTCAAATAACACCGGTACTGATGTTAAGTACCATAACTCGAACTAATGCCAGCAAGTTCCTTAACACAAAAACATAAAACTGATTCAAATAACACCGGTACTGATGTTAAGTACCATAACTCGAACTAATGCCAGCAAGTTCCTTAACGCAAAAACATAAAACTGATTCAAATAACACATTACATTTGTAGTTTTCCCATAAATACAATGCTTTTTTATTTATTATCTGAAATGGTTCAGCCTGTGTTAGTTACAATGGCCAAGGTTTACTATACTATAAAAGTGTTAATATCGTATCAAGTTTTTGTTTAATTTGTTTTATAAGTTTTAACAGCCCCATCATGTCACGTCAGCCTTCAATCCAAACAGCGTTAATAACATGCCAAGTCAATATACACTTATAAACTTTAGCTCTTAATATAATCATAATTTGGTTGAACATGTGAAGTTTTAGTTAAGCCAATGCTTCAGTTAGAGTGTATGATAGGCTATATTTTGTAAACTTTTAACAAGACTTGATTTTTTTAGCTGTGCCGGTTTTCGTCACAGAAAGTAACTATTTTCAGAGCCATGTCTCAACTTCTTTTGGTGTAAATGATTTTTTACTTTTTACTTTTTAGACACTTTCACAGACACTTGACGAGAAAGAGTTTTACATACATATTTAGTCCAGATCAGTATTAAGACAAACTGTTTAAAGTATGTAGCATTTCAAAAACAAAATTACTAATTTCATTTCTTTACAGAAAATCTTCACCCAACAAACAAAATATTATTAAGAGAATAATTAAATAATATATTTAAGTATTGTTTTAATTGTACACGTGGAAATAGTGAACATACTATTATACTTATGTATAACTGATGTTAGAAGTAAATATCCCGAGAGTAAAAATGAAAAATTACAAGTAGAGAAATAATAAAGAAGCAAACAATTAAAAAAACTTCACCACAAATTTATAAAAAATATTCCTAATTTTTGCATTATCACTTTGATACATACAACGTTTGTGCTATGCCCTTCTTCGAGTTGTGGAGCTAATTAAATACGGTGAAGAGTTAAACGGGTCGTTTAAGTTTCGAATGTACATCAATGCATGGTAGAAGTATGTGCAGTAGAAAAAAGGCTTACCGCAGAGGAAACTGAATCGAATGGATAACATTAAAAACAAATTATTACAATCATACACATTTCTAAATATAAAACATTATACCAAATGATGGCTTATATAATAAAATATCTTTTCCAAAAGCACAGTTAATTATTTTATGGTTTTTAATTTTATACAAGACACTCAAATACCACGTATACACCGACACACACATATATATATATGTGTGTGTGTGTGTGTACATAAATATACATACGTTGTTGAAATGCTTCCAACTTTTCATCAAGAACGAAAGCATTACGTTATCTGCTCACGCTCCCCAAAATATATTGTCATCAAATAATTTGACTTAGGGGAGCTGTATAATATCTCTTCTTTCGAGAATCCTCATGTCTACTTGGTTACACACTACCAGTTTAAACCACTCCCAGAAGACCCCCTATTAAAACACCATTCGAAATGCCATTTATGATATGATTAATGTTGTTGCTGGTGGTTTTATAGCTCAAAAATACACAATGGACAAGCCGCAGTCTGTACATCTTGGGGAATCGAGCCCTGGATTTTAACTTTGAAAAAAAATACACATTCTTTCTACTACGGAGAATCGAACCCTGAATTATAGTGTTGTAAGCCCACAAACTTTCCGCTGACCCACTGAGAGAGGTTTTAACGTTAGGTACCTTCCTATATCTGCGAAAAACTTAATCGTACCAGTTCATGACTCCAAACCGGGTGTATTTTGTTTATTGCCAAACTGCGAAAAACTTAATCGTACCAGTTCATGACTCCAAACCGGGTGTATTTTGTTTATTGCCAAACTGCGAAAAACTTAATCGTACCAGTTCATGACTCCAAACCGGGTGTATTTTGTTTATTGCCAAACATTCCCTTTACTGCTACCAACGATGTTTTTAAACTGTTTATAAATTGCTGGAATTGTTTTTTCGTTCTTCCCGAAAATATGCTTATAACATTTCAGATGCGTCGTTGTCATTCTTTGGTATACTACTCTCTGTCTGTTCCGGGTACTCAATACAAGGTACTGACATAAAGAACTATATATATTTTACATCCAGTATTCCTACACACACACACATAAAGCACAACATCCAATAATTTCAACTTATGTGTTTTCGGTAACTCTGTATTGAAGATGACGAATTCTTTTCAGAAGCTATGCACGTGTAAACATTGTATATAAATTTCGCTATTTCCAGATATCTTTCTACTCACAGAGACAACGACAAGCAAACATCAACTGTACTATACTACTAGAACACCATTTGTTATTACATGCCATCCACACAATACTAAAGTTAGTAACATAATCATCATAAATCTCTACATTCTTCAAAATAACGATACCAGAACCTATTTTCCCTTAACTTCCCATAATTTCTTACAAGCATGATGGTAACATTAGTTCACAGCAACATTCATAACCCTAACCATAGTGACAATGATGTTTACAGTGGTAGCTTTTCTTCTAATAGCATACAGTACTCTACAGGGACTTACATTGACTCCAGAACATTGTGAAGAGTTCGAAGTCTACGTATTATATCAAAGACCACCATAACTACACGTTCAAATGCATAGTCTGCTCTGTCATTTGTTCAGGACATGTAAGATTTCGAATAAGAGGTGGAAATCGACAAATTAAAAGTGATAAAAAAACATGTTTTTTTTACTATTGCCTTCAATTCCACTTTAGTTTAAAGTTATAAATCATTTGGATATGAGTGCCTTTCTCTTTTTTTGTCTTGAAACTAACTTAAAGTTAATGTTCTAGAACTATCTCACACTTGTTCCTGAAGGGAGCTTTATTTTTATGGCATAATTGTTCCCAAAATTATACATGTAAACTTGTAGTTACAATTTGTGTTTGCCAACTTCAGTGCCCAAGTTCATTGTTATATTTCTCATCTATTTTATCTTTCTGCTGTTAATTAAGTTTGTTTGTTTGTAATTAAGCACAAAGTTACACAATGGGCTATCAGTTCTATGCCCACCACGGTATCGAAACCAGGATTCTAATGTTGTAACTTCGCAGACATGCCATTGTGCTACTGGGGGGGGGGGCTTGTTAATTATGAAATGTCTAATGAGTAATATCTGTAAAACTCGTGAATCTATGAAAATATCGCTTAAGCCTCAAATATTAATTCCACAGTTGTTACAGATGTTACTTAAAATACCAGGTTCTCGAGTGGTAAATATAACTTTCTTAGCTATGTAAGTTGTGACGGATTTATTATTATATGTTTATTTTAATATCAGTGTTTGTTTAGATGAAATTTAAAATAAGAAATGTACATAACGTATACTGTTAAATATGTATTGCGAAACTCTTGCCTATTCTCTAAAGTTGTAGATTCTCGAGTGTAAGAATCAACAATATATGTGTGTACAGTGTAGCTAAAAGACAGTATCTATTATTGGTTTGCTATAGTTAGTGGTGCGCTATAAAATTCAGAAGCTATAACTGTAATTGTTATAATGCTTATTAATCGGGAAACTTCAGATATATTGACCAAAAACGTTTATAAATTTCGAACATTACAAACCTTTTAACTTCAGTGGATTCCCATCGGACATTAGTACTTTTACGAAAACATTACCTAACGTCATCGGTGAAACTCTACCTGTAATCGGCGTGTGATCAGCGAGAACTACAGGGCTAGCTAGCTCCCTATTAATGCCTACACCAACTCAAAATTAACTTGCTCATCGTGATCCCTCGATAAGATATCAAGGAAGTTCCAAACTAGAAAGAAGACTTTTTAGTGCTTGTAAGTTCGTGAAACTTTTGTTTATAAATCATTGTTTGTAATAAATATTTGTAATAACTGTTAGTGTAAATTGTATTGTTGTGTGTATATTAAAACGTATATGTGTTAAAAAAGAAAACTGTGTGTATCAATCTTGTTGGCAAATATTACAAACTGACTATTTATCGGCATTTATTTAACTGCTAAATCCAAAGTACAATTAAACTACTAAATTTAAATTATCATTTAGCTCGGTTTCAGATCATTTGAAATTCTAATACGTAACACTTGAGGGCTTAAAATTAGTTATTATATTTATTTTTTTTAACAGAAAGTCAAATAAGTTGGCGCCGATCTCAGTCTTAGCATCATATAATTATCTTTGGCCAGGGTATATCTTATTTGAAGAAAAACAAGTATAATATTTGGCATTTCACCCTGAATGGCATATTACGAGACTTTTGGGTCAAAGTCCAGGCTCAGCTGACTAAAGGGGTGGGCAAGCAATTAACAGTACCATTTACCTACACCGTTATTCTTAACTGAATAGCGAGACTGACTCTCACTTTTATAGCAAGCCCACAGCTAAGAGTGTGGAGAGTGGCATCAGGATACACAGCCCTATGCGCTAACTATTAGACCACGCCCGACTCCCTCTAAGGAAAAAAGCGAGACATCAATATTAATGTGACATTAACTTTTTCTCCACAAGCGACTTGGTGTATAAATGGTGAAGAAAATGATCTTAAATTCGATGGGGGATAGACCCCCTCTGCAATTCGAAAATTAAAGACGCTTTACTGATAAGAAATATCGTTGTAATTAATCTTAAATTAGGGTTAGAATTACAACTACGCACAATCAATGACGATAGAAAATCTAAAAGTAAGGAGCTATTCATGTATTTAGAAACGTTAAAACGCTTGTAATTTGATACATAAATTCATTTTATATGTTAAAAATTTATTAAGATTAACCAGATGTTTATGTTGTTTTTCATATAAGGTGTTTTTACGGTCCTTTCTTTTAACCACAAGGCACAAAAAGTATAATTAAAACAGTCTTTTCTATCTTCTGCCACACTGAATTATTTGATTTTGACAGAATACACACCATTGTAAAATACTTAGTGTATAGCAATGGTAGCAGTGGATATCTTCATTCTTTCGTCAATTCTTTATTGACATTCCAATAAATAAGAAAACAACAATTCAAAAATAAAAATAAAAACGATTATATTATAAAACCTGAACACAAACAAATATAATGACAGTAGTTAAAGTAATATATTTTAACACTAGATGGCAGGAACTTCGTTATTCTTTATTTCAGAGAATTGAATATTATTTCGTTGCGAAACTGGGTAAAGAAATATTATTTTACACAGATTCATAAATCTAAATGTTATAAGTCATTTTTTGTGGATCTTAAACAGTAGTTAGTTAGTATTCTTACAAACCTTCATTTTTTTGTATATTTTACACTGGTTTGAAAGAGTTCATTTCACTATTCCACTATTTTATATTTGTAAAATGGTGAAACTAGAATTATGTTTCCAGTAATGTTAATTTTTATTGCATTCCTTTGAAACATATATTTTAAATGAGTTTTGACCTTTGCATAGCATATAACTTTTATTCAATTATTTTTAAGAGCTATAAATCCAAAGGATGCGCAACTGTTCGTATTTTATCTTTAAAACTTATAAAATAATTATATTTTCTACGAAACCACTATTATGACAATAACTTCAGCGGATAAATCACATACTACTGAATCCCAGAGAATTCCAACTTCAGGTGTTTTTGTTAAACACCAGTTGCAGTGAACGGTCTTAAATCCCCATGACGAGTTTATCCAGGAACTTGCATGAAATAGATTATAACAACACAAAACGTTTTCTCTCAGATAATTTTCTGTTATACAACTGGGTGTGGTCGTTCAGTTGTCGTTAAGTCGCTACGTTTCGTTTTAATGTTGAATTATCATTAACGAGTGGTCTTTGCAGTTATGATATATAGCACTAAATGAAGAAGAGGTGGCGAAGCTTTTATGTTATTAATAAGACTAACTGACAACAGAACGTTCAATGAAGCAATATATACATATGTAGACAGGTAGATAGATTTAGGCTTTTGTGTACCAGATAAGACTTCTACTTCTTTACAACGTTTGCCAGTTTTATTTCTAAACGATACATTTGTGTGGTTTTCAACATTGATCCTTTGTCATATGAAGGACAAATCAGTTTTCAAATTTATGTAAATAATTTTACGTCTTTTCAACAATATCAATTGTTAGTTTGTTTTTGTTTTCTCCATGCGATGGGGTTATATGTGAATCTAAAATTGCAAGATTAACAAAGTACTATAGTAATATATATTCTCAGGCACACTAATACCTTAGGGATAGGAACAGTAACTGCAATAACTAGATGAACAGCAGAAAATGTTATGCATAGTTAATAGAGTTTCCTTTCTGAATTAATTGCAAGAAGAGACTGGAAGCAAATTGGCTGTAAAAAACCAGGAACTTCTTTATTGTACAAAAATCAAACAATTACATTATGCAGAACTTGTGCACTTAACAATAGACAGCATTACATTATGAATGGAAAAAGCTCTTACTTAGACAAAGATCTTAAGCAATATGAAGAAAACTGAGAAAATGAATTACTGAATAGCCCCACCTCTTCCAGAATCCATTTATCACCTAAGTTATTTGGTCATTTCATAAGAAAGGACACAACTTCCATTCACATTGCTAAATTTCTATATAGTTTGTTTGTTTGTTTTAAATGTGTGCATAACGATACAAAAGGGCTATCTCTAATGTTGAGTTGATAAACTTGAGGGGATAAAGCTAATAAACAGCATCCATTACCAACTCTTGAACTACTGTAATCAAATAGTGGGACTTAACCATCACTCTTACAATACACCCACGACCTCACAGTGAAGACCACACTTTTGCAGCAATAAACTAAGAAACATCAGATTTACAGTCTGGCATTCTAACTACTAGGTGATTTCCACCCCATTTTTAATACAGAATATATACGACATGTGACTTATTTATTATTATATACTTATTTTAGTATCCATGTTTGTTTAAATTAAATTGATATTTAGAAATGTGCATAACTTTACTGTTGAATCTGTATTGCGAAACTCCCGTCTGTTCTCTAAAGTTGTAGAAAATTCTCGAGTGCAAGAATCAACTATATATGTGTGTACGTAAACGCCAGTGTAGCTTTGTATTCTCATGTAATCTGAATTTTCGAGAAACTCTCCACAAACCTATAAACATAACCAACGCGACGCGCCTAAAAACAGTATCTATTATTGATTTGCTATAATTGGTGTACTAAAAACTTCGGAAGACATATCTGGGATTGTTATAACGCTTATTAATCGGGAAACTTAAGATATTTGACCAGGAACGTTTATAAATTTCGAACGTTGCAAACCATTTAACTTCAGTGGATTCACATCGGACATTAGTACTTTTACGAAGATATTACCTAACTTCAACGGTGGAAAACTCGGCGAAGAATACAGAGCTAGCTAGCTCCCTATTAAGTGAATTGTACCTACGTCAACTCGAAATTAGCTTGCTCATCGTGAACCCTCCATAAGACATCAAGGAAGTTCCAGACTAGATAGAAAACTTTGTATTGCTTGTTAGTTTGTGGAACTTTTGCATATACATCATTTTTTGTAGTAGCTGTTTGTAATAACTGTTATTGTAAATTGTATCATTGTTTGTATATTAAAGCATATTTGTATAAAACAAAGAAACTATGTGTATCAATCTTGTTGCAAATATTATAAATTGGATACATATCGGCATTTATTTAACTAATAAATCTAAATTACAGTTTCAGTTTTAGGCTGTTAAAAATTATAATACGTAACAGATACTAAACCACATTGTTCCTTACATGGAAGATTTGAGCAACACTAAAGAGAAACAGGCTATTGCAATGTGTAATGAAGACAATAGATGTTGGCTTCGTTCAGATTTATGTTAAATCTATGTGTATTACCAAATGTGAATTATTTTAATAATTTGGTGAACATATCATGTTCACCTGTCTAAAAAGAAGAGAAAATAAGTGTTTGACTGTTGTTAAGCACAAAGCTAAACAATTGGCTATCCGAGCTGTGCTCACCACGAGTATCAAAACACGGTTTTTAGAGTCGTGAGCATACTGGCTTACCGCTGGGCCACTAGGGGGCAAGAAAAACCTGATATTATTCATACACCATATTTCTCCTTCCCTTTATTCTTAGAAAGCTCTTGGCTGTTTTATTTACTTTAATATTTAAAGGTCAATCGTAAAAATTAAAAATTGTGCACTATTTATGATTATGTAGAATATTGTGGTTACCCCTTAAAAAACATTACAGAGCAAGATAAGTAGAAAGTGTAAACAAGCACAACTCTTTAGCAAGAAAAAACAAGTTACAATGATAAAAAAAACAATATTTCATAGCAAATTCAGTATCCTTTTGAAAAGACAGCTTCACAAGTACAACTACAAGGTAACATGACATAAGAGTACCTGATAACAATGATCAGTCAATATTTCTAATGCATAAGTAACACAAAACTGCATAATGATAGAACTTCATATCATTACAATACAAGGCTTATTCATGTCATGTAGAGATTCAGCTCGTAGTTTGTTGGCTTTAATTATTTGAAAATGAAATACAAAGCAGTTTAACTGGTACCGAGTTATTTCGGAGCTGCTGACATATACCAAAGTCAAACCCAGTCTCCACAATAGAGCTTCTGTTCCTTCACTGTATTACCATAACAAATCTTCTGCCAAACAACAGTCTTATCTAGGTGCTAATGTTCAAATTCACGTGCATCAAACCAATGCAGCCCTCAAAGATTCCTCATATTCATGTGTACCTCTACAGCACAATAAGCTCTACAGGGTGGCCCATTTATTATCTCCACAAAGAGATGCATTTCTCAACACAACGTTATTAAATTTGACAAACAGCCGGAAATCCTTTGCCCTGTTTCACAGTTTGCCATTATGATGTTCAGTCAGAGTTTCTCCTAGTCGGTGTGATCAGGATTAACAAAATTTGATAGTCTGTATTACCTATTTCACCAAACCATATCACTTCAGGTTAATTAGTGAAGTCCACATCTCAACATACATAACTCTGCAAATAACTGGCAGTTGAAATGAGCCCAACTGTCCAAGTGGATTTCTCCATGTGTACTGAATGTGCTAACATACGAACCAATTGATAAGCTTTGGCCTACTTGGTCAAGTACTCAATAATAACCAGTCCATAATGATTACCTTATTCAGTCTCACAGAGTGAGCCAACAATATCCACATCTATTCTTTGTATTGAAGAACCTACAACTCTCTGTTTGAGTTTACCATTTTCTCCAGTTTTTCTTAGGTCAATACACAAAGACACAGCATTGCGTTTAAACCAATCACACAATGTCTCAATGCAATGTGGCCATAAAACATTAATGGATATTAGCGCTAAAACTCCAAGGACTACTAGATGCATCGCACTTTTAGACACAAATTTCAGTGTCTCACTACATCGTTTAGTATTAAATTTGACATATTTTTAAAAGGTTACAGATTTTTGTTAAAATAGTATTATACATTATGTCTATGCAAAACCAATAACATACTGACATAAAAACTACTAGAATATATCACCAAAATGAAATTTGTTTTTGATGTTTGACTCATTTTACGTATACAAATAGTTTAAATGTTTTTAGAATTAACAAAATTACTGCAATATTTTCATTTGCCTATTTTAAAGGTATATTTGCCGTAAAACAAAACTGGTCCGAAATTGACATACTCGAACGTAAAATTCCAATCTTCAGCGTATCCCTTCTTAAGAACTGTACTGCTGCCAAACCTAGGTTTTGCAATGACCTGACTATGAGCACTAAATCATTTACTAAAATAAATACAGCTTTCACACATATACACTATAACACTAATAAAATATCACGTAATATTAAAATACTAGCATACACTGTAAGGACATCTGGTGCTTTTAATTGGTCTGGAAAAATTTTGAAAGGCAGTTGTTGTGATGTTATTGGTTGTTCACATGGAATCTCTCAACAGTTTTAGATGAAGTCAAATGCCACCAGCTATTTATACTGTCTCAATATTTATACCTCTGCATTATTTATAAACAGAGCTTCACAACCATATTTTTGTACGTAGTAAACCAGAAATATGTTTTTCCATGTCATGAAACAGTGCATAAAGTGTACTAAAAGTGTGGAATCCAAAAACTGCTTCTCACCTTATACACTGGTTAAAAGGTAAAAAAAATATATGGTTCATGATATAAAATTATTTTTTAGTATGACAAAGTCTAAACTATACTAGCCATAAAATGTGTACATGAAATCGTATTTCGCATTACACAGTTTAACAAAGAAGCTGCAAAATATGTTTTAAACGTTTTTCGGAATTTATTGAAAAGAATGTATCACTTTAAAAAATCATTATTTTAGTATTTTTGTGTAAAAACCTAAAAATTATCATTTATGGATCCCATCTACATGTAAAATGATCAGATACTGTATGATCAGTCATTACTCCTCGAGCTCTATGTTGCCTCAGTTCTGGACATTCAGTAATGAGCAAGTCACCATTTCGTGAGACAATTCATTTGCATTTCTATACTGCTGGCCTAGTTGATGATGTACAACAAAGTTATACTCCTGC
This sequence comes from Limulus polyphemus, assembly GCF_000517525.1. Taxonomy (NCBI): domain Eukaryota; kingdom Metazoa; phylum Arthropoda; class Merostomata; order Xiphosura; family Limulidae; genus Limulus; species Limulus polyphemus. Next base: position 707,085 of record NW_013665697.1, on the reverse strand, counting down.
AACACTGTAATCCAATGTGTAACATTTCGTTCCACATTTTTAAATCTCGTTTCAGTGATGCAACAGTTCAGACAATTAATGAAGTTCCTACCATACAAGTAGTGACAGTTATGGTTGTCAAGGAATACGTATGCAAACAGTTCTTTCTTTGTCTTTTATTATCTACCTTCATCAACATATGGAATTACATGTGCTATTAAATCCAGAAAATACAGTAACACTATTCCATTTCACTATCAATGTTATCAGCATCCAGAATAAACAGGCTATCTTATCTCAAATGTGCTAAGGTTAAAGCCTTAACCAAAGCACGCTTGAGTTACTGAAAAACTTTGTAACAGTCTGCAGTCCACCTAAATGCGATTCAGATGCAGTTACTACAGATATGGTGCAGCAATCTTGACGGAAATTGGACACAAAATGTTAATATTGTGAAAATTAGAGACCTCTCATTTTATCACAGGTTGGGACAGTCTTCCAACGAACGACTTTCAGACATATGTTGGTCATTTGATGAAAAAAAAAAACTATGCCAAGATTTCAGCAGCAGACCGAAACTTGTGATCAAATACCGAAACGTCATCAACGTAGCTCAAATATCTATTCCATTGTACCATTCTTAGTATATGCTCCATTAGCTGGATAAAAGTTTCAAGTGTATTACACACACACAGGTTGAATAGGAGGAGGTGAAATTCATACAAGTAATCTCGAATAGAAAAAGTAGTCTTAGGCCTGCTTTCTTAATAAAGTTTGACTTGTCAGTACCTTGAAGTCAGATGTAAAGCATTGAACTAGTTGGTACTTTCCAAATTATACCCAACATTTGTTTGTCTGCACTAATGGATAGACATCAGTATGTGTCATAGCATTTACCCACCTAAAATCAACATAGATCCGTGACATACTTTTGTTTCTTCCTAACAACTACTACCGGAGATATAATCAAACACTTTCCAAACATTGAATTAATTCATCCGTCCACATCCACTTTCTCTCAGTGTTGGCTATGTCCCTAACATTACGGGAAAGACTGAATGGTGATTCTTTTATCAGAAGAATAGTGGATTACATGTAAAGGAGGAACCACTTTCTCTCAGTGTTGGCTATGTCCCAAATATTACGGGAAAGACTGAATGGTGATTTTTTTATCAGAAGAATAGTGGATTACATGTAAAGGAGGAAGCCACAGATTCTTGAATGTAAAAGGGGTGTTCCGTGAAGAACTATAGAACACATTTAGTTGTTTAATCACCATCTATTGATATAATAGAATAACTACAGGAAACACCCTGTTTCTTCCCCAGAAAGTATATAGAAAGTATAGAATGGTAAAGTAAGCTTTTGAAGAGCTTCAAAAATATCAGAACTGTAATCTTATCTACTAGCACCAAGCTAAGCTTTTATCTCTTCGTTTTGATGCTATGGAAGCTATGATAAACTAGAAGCTATATTGGTATACACATTTAAAAAGGATATAAAACAAGATTTCACTGCGTGTTTAAGTCACCGACCGGTGACTTCAAAAAGTTGAAAGATAGGCAATTACATGCAACCATGACCACTGAGGTAGAGAAACAGTATCTGACTAAAACTACGCTTGTATACAAATTCCAAATTCAAGTTAGCACTATTTCACTGAGGTAGAGAAACAGTATCTGACTAAAACTACGCTTGTATACAAATTCCAAATTCAAGTTAGCACTATTTCGTTCAAACCCATTATTCATTTCTCCGTAGTGAGCTATAAATGTCATATTATGCTGAAAAAATAAATCAGCAAACTGGCAAACATTCATGATTTCGTTCGGAGCGGGCGTGGCTTAGCCCTGCGATAAACTTCTCCATTTTGGAGATGGGGAGCCAGGCTCAAATTCGTGCGATACCATAAAGTATTCTCCGCACTTTCAAGAGTAACAGTGAATTCCTAACAATGATGATGAGTGGTAGGGCGCTGCTCGTTGATTGAAGTAGGCTATTTGTGCTACACCCACCACGGGAAGCGAAACTCGAGACTTTCCGCTGTGCCACTTACTGGGCACCGAATGTGGTATTTCTAACAAACGGTCGTGCCACGAAAATGTTTGTAAATTACTGCGCTAGCCCCCTGATGGCTCACCACTGGTCAGTCTTAAGTCGTATAACGCTATAAGCCGGGTTCGATACCAGTGGTCAACAGAACATAGATAGCCCATTATATAGTTTTGTTTTTAACAAACAAACAAAACCACTGGGCTAGGCTTAATTTTTTTGATGTAATAAAAATACAATACATATATATGCATATATAAATGTACTTCCAACAATTACAGGATTTTATGGTATCGACGATCAATCCTTCAGTGTGGCTTGTGGGTGGTACGGTGATAGGCTGCCTTCCCTCTAGTCAATAATTCAAAACTATGGAGGCATCAGAATACCTTAGTAGCTTTGCCATAAAGAGAAAAATGACAAGCTTTTCCTTCAATTTATAATTTTATCACGAAAATAGGTAATGTTAATCAGAATGAAGCTATATAAGAGTGAGTGGTTGTTTTTTTCTTTAAACTTTTATTATAGTATTTTCAATACCAATTTCTGTGTATTTAGTTATTATAGTAAACATGCTAAAGTAAAATGACAACTACACGTGAAACGACATTGTAAAAAAAAAAAAACGTTGAAGCTTTTAAATTTCGTAACAGGTGAATGTGGATATTTTGATAAAAGTAGAAAGTTACTATATATCATGAAAATATATTATTTCATTGTCACTTTAATAAGTAAAGCCAGACATTTTAACAATCTACACCTGTATGTATTGGTTTGAAAGTAAATATAACAATAACATAAATGTCTGTTTATTTCAAAATTTCGCTCAAAGCTACAGAAAAACTGTGATACAGCTGTCCCGAACTGGAACTGATAGACAAGAGAAAAGGTAGGTAGTCAACAACACCTACCGCTAACTCTTAGGGTATTCTTTTCTGATTACTGGAACTGATAGACAAGAGAAAAGGTAGATAGTCAACAACACCTACCGCTAACTCTTAGGGTATTCTTTTCTGATTACTGGAACTGATAGACAAGAGAAAAGGTAGGTAGTCAACAACACCTACCGCTAACTCTTAGGGTATTCTTTTCTGATTGAACATGGGATTTGCTCTTCATGTTTATAGCTCCCTCACGACTCTAAAGCACAGAACGCCTTTTTTGATGCGATGGGGACCAAGCTACGAATCCTCAGATTCACAGTCCTAGCACGATATATATTATAGGCTACACCTGGCCCTAAAATAAATGCTTTCAACTTTAACAAAATGAATCTAGAATCCTTCGTTGCGTGTTTGTTCAATTATCGTTGGCTTTGATTTCAGGTTTTGTTCGCTTACATTTAGTGTAATTAGATTCAAATTGCAAGAAATTTAAATGTTGTTTGTTTTGAAATATAAACTTAATTACGTTGACATGCAATCATATCACTGACTTGATTATTTCTTCGATATTATACAATAGTTATTTTAAGATTACATGTTCAAACTGTGAATAATTTCTGCATAGAAACTCTGGTGTAGTTATTGTCATAAAGCACATTATGTGTTCTCGTTGAAGAAAGTAATTTCTTGTCTATTGTAACACTGGTTATCGGGAAATCGTGTCAACGTAAATTTTTCACGACGATTGTTTTGCTGAAAGTTGTTCTTAAGCTATGGATTGCTGCATATTTTATAGTACACAAAGAATTAAAATTTCGAACTTTACATAGATCCTGTAATTACAATGTTTAACTAGTTCTAATTGAACTACAATCGTGGGAAGTTCCTTACTGCAAGCCAACCTTCAGAATACATTTGATAAAGTTTTGTATCGATTGTGAATAAATTCAGCGACGAGAAATCATCCACGAACTCGCATTTCATTATGCAAGGATTTGACAAATTAGAGAAGTAAATCGCACGACCACTACTTGAGGACTTATAACAGATGAGAAGGATTGGAATAGGAATCAACACTATCGATTCAGGCCTAGAGATGAATGCTGAGCGTAATACAAACAGAAAGTAATAACGGTTTTCCCTTGACTTCTGCCAGTTAGCTTTACACATGCGTGACCATTGGATTTACCTCTGGAAATACAAATTCATCCAAGCAGCAAGTTGAAAAAAAAAACACGAAAAATGATTGTGACGCATGCAACGAGATAGTTCAACGTATGTCAAGTCATGTCAGAAAACTTTCTGGCTTAAAAGTTTCATTAATCAGCAGACTTGCAGGTGGTTTGGGAGATATTTTATTTTTTTACATCCATCTCTGAAAACATGAAAGATATGCTACTTCTATTTATTTATCTTTATAGTGTCAATAACGTTTAGCTACACAAGAAATGTTTGTAAAAATAAAAAGTCTATTTGCTTCGGGAAAAACATGATTTATCGCTGGTTACTATGGAAATCCTTCTTTAGAATGTATGATTCACGTTGGACTTTACTATTCATAACTGTTGTTGATACTTAATATACACAGCACGTGTAAGTAAAAACTTTGACGTGCGGTTTTTCATGCTTTTTAATTAAATATTATCGCCTACAGTAAAAGACCACAAGCGCGATCTCGTGGTACTTATAAACCTACTTATTTTTTTTATAAAACGCTATTCCCAATATAATATCAAATCTACCAAAAAAAGTTCTCTTTTTAATATTCGAATATAAATTATTTGGACAGATATTTTCGTATTACCCAATAAATAACGTTTTCGATAGCATCATATGTTTTTGCAAAATGTTTGTTTCTTTTAGACCAAAACCACATTGGGTTATCTGCTGTGTCCACCGCGGGGAATTAACGCCCGGTTTTATCTAGCTTTATGGAGAGAATAAAGTGACTGACTGTTACTTTTTTAATGTGAAAGTGCGAAGAATGTCTGTCGGCATTACGTCTTGAATCCGGGACCTTCTTACCCCCAACTTGACACGCTAACCACTAGGCCACTTCCGACCCTACTTAACAAGTATTTTCTTTGTATTATATTAAGTTTACCTCTTTACACAGAAAATATTTAAAATATTAATAGGTTTTAAGTTCTGGTTCTGAGGTTAAGAAAATAAATATTTAAGCTTTAAATTGGCATGTGAATCCAAATAAATTGTACAATTATTGAATAACTTTCAAACTCATGCTAATTTTGGAACTGTTTTATTGTTATTGGTCAATAGTAACTAACATTTTTGCAATGTCTTAACACTTATTTTTTTCATATGATAACTTTTAATCAACCATATTCATCTTTGGGTATTTAATAATTTGAAAGCTCCAATTATGAAAAAGAGATTATTTGAATAAAATTAACTACAAACTATTATAAGATATTTTGGAATAAATTTTATTATCGTTTAAAGTTAAAAAAGTAATTTAGTAACTGAATAGTGAATTATCAGTTTTTCTTGGAAGCCTATAACAGTTTCTATAGCTTCACAACTTGGATCTTAAAATTACTATTTAATCACT
>NW_013665697.1:690031-700654 GCF_000517525.1 Limulus polyphemus | reverse complement strand
TAGTCTTACACTGCTAAATTAGGGACGGCTAGCGCAGATAGCCTTCGTGTAGCTTTGCGCGAAATTCCCAAAAAAAAACAAACAAACAAACTCTCCTGGCCTCAAAATACAGTCTTGGCCAAAATGTTTCCATATTTGTTAACAAATAAAAGCATTATTATTAAGATGGAATACAAATACACTTAACATTGTCAAACTGAGAAATGCATGTTATATTAAACATCTACATATGTAATTTGTATAATTAGACAGGTTCTATAAACGTGAACGATTTATTAAAACAGCAAACAATTTTACCAGACACTTGTAGAAAGATGTGTAATTCAGCATATCACAACAAAACTTTACCAAAACAGATATAATAACAAAATATAACATCAACTTATTATAAATAGCGTCTGTAACCTTATACCAGTTCATATTAAATATTCAATACTTGGTTGGTCCTCCTCGTACTGTAATAACCTCCGCAAGGCGATGTGGCATGCTGTTGATGAGGTTATTGATGTAATCCATCTTCACTTGTCACTAGAAGGCGCTGCAACTCAGCTACAGCAGCTGGTTTATGGTTGTGGTTAGCAGTTTTCCGGCTCATTTCTGCCCAACAGTTCTGAATTGGATTGCAATCTGAATACTTTGCTGGCCATGGCAATCTTATAACATTCTCCTGATCGAAATAGTCCTGTACAATACGAGCACTGTGGGCATTAGCATTGTCATCCTGAAACACAAAGTTATTGCCAAACTTGCCCTAGCACATGGTAGAAATATCATCTCCATGTGATGCTGTGCGCTAATGACTCTTTCCTGGACGATATGAAGAGCAGTCTTCCACCAGGTAATAGTTGTCCAAACATGTACTGCACCACGTCCTGTGGGAAATACACTCTTCTCTCATCTATTCTCCAGGCAAACGACGAACTCGAATCCTACAATGAGCTTTAACAAGCCAGAAACAGGACTCATCTAAAAAAGATGACATGTCGCCAGTGTTTTAACTGTAAGTTGACATGATGCCTTGTCCAAATAGCATGGTGATAGTGGTGAACTCTGGCTAATGTCGGTTTGCAAATAGCCCTTCTTGCAAAATAACCTTTTTCGGTCAGTCTCCTATTCAATGTTTTTCTGGATACCCTGTGATGAATGTGTTCATGATATTTCTGTTGTAAAGTGTTGCAATACTTCTTTCGACCTTGACGCATTAACCTCATCGAACCACGGTCATCTTGGGCAGTAGTTTTTCGGCATCTACCAGTAGACCTTCCTGGAACAACGTTTTTTGCTGTCCGATATCGTTTCAGGATTCTGGATACAGTACACTAGAGATACCCTACTGTTCTTACAATGTCCATTTGTTTCATACTACTTCTGGACAGTCGAACAATCTGACACCCTATAACTCCAGGCACGTGACGAGGCATGACTCTACATCAAGTACAGAGAAATGAAATCGTCTGACCAAAGCGTTGATCTGTTTCGAGAAATATTATACCAAAAGCACACCCTTATATACAAAACAGGTGTGTATGTGTGTTTCGACGAACAAATACTCAAAACAACTTATAGATACTAGAATAACAAGTAGTGCATGTTATTACGCTACCTTCTCTGTTACTACTAGGGCATTTACTCAATAACTACTCCATTCATGTAGACAATAACGTCAATATAGAACAGTATACAAACATTTTGGCCAAGACTGTACTTACCTTTACTTTGCATAGTTCGCTAAGACACTTTGCTAATTTGCAATTTTCTGTCTCTTTGTTTGTTTGTCGTATTAAACATCAGAGACTTAAGTTCACCAATAAGAAAGCAAGAAATATTGCGTGTTAGTGCCTAGACGCAGGACATAAACTAATTGGTAATTAGTATATAATAATAATATATTAATTAGACATTTAGATGATCTTACTAACTTTGAAAAACTTATTTTAAATCAAAAAGGAAGTTAATTTTGGAATTTCTGACCAATAATCACAGTTATGTACAGGTAGAGTAAGTAAGGAAGTAATTCATCGAAAAAGCGTTTCATAAATGATGTAAATAACAGTCATTATAACATTAACCCTAAATCACATATAGAGAATTCGAAATTCTAGCACATTTTCAGGAACATCATAATACGACGTGATTAACCTTTTTCAACAGAATTGTCTATAATCTAGTGTGAATTATCATTAACACATCACTGTGACCAGTGAACTAACGCAGTTATAATGATAGATCTAATTACTGAGTTGGAACCGATTTATCTAACACAGAAAGATGTCACACTTAAATATTAAGTTAAAAAGCAACATGGTGTGAGAGCAACGGTGTGTTAGAATAACTTCTACATTTGACACCATTTCCTTAGCAAGTTTTGTGAATTTGGTTCATTAAAAATTACTTATAAACACACCATCTTATTGTTTTATTTAATAGATATATTATATTCTCGAAATGTTTTAGCATATAAATAAATTCATAGCATTACAGATGTATAAAGTAATGAGATGTAAGTTGTCTAGACATGTAAGACTACACATTCCCACTAGGACTACCTTGATAATTCATGTGTAGGCTGTCGAAAACTGTCTACCAAAAGACGTTTTTTCCACAAAATTTACTGTCGCGACTTTATTGAAAGTTGTCAGCTATAACTTAATTTGGCATACAGTAACAACAGGCATTTGTACACAGTCATGTTACCGAAAGATTTTATTTACTGCAAAATTTTCTGTCACGACTTTATGAAAAGGTCTTAGCTACCTCTTGTTTCGACGTGCAGTAACAAAGGCATTCGTACACAATCATGTTTAGCATTCCGCACCATTCCTTTAGAGCGGTTGATTTAGAGATGATGTTATGAAAAGGTCTTAGCTACCTCTTGTTTCGACGTGCAGTAACAACGGCTTTCGTACACAATCATGTTTAGCATTCCGCACCATTCCTATAGAGCGGTTCATTTAGAGATGATGCATTACGTGAATAACTAAAACTGTAATTCACACAACCTGTTCCGATTAACTAATACTGTAATTGACACAAGCTGGAAGCTTCTACGTAACCTCTTCGATAAGAAATATTTCGAAGAAAGTTAGACTAAAAACTATCGAAACAAAACTACCGTATCGAATGACGTTATTTCATTACTGACTGTTGAATCAAAATTTCTCTTATTCAGTTGATTAATAAACCAAGAGTGTATGACTAAAAACGTGTGTAAATAATCCGAAGAAGAAATAATAATAAGCTAGATTAATCGTCGTTGTTATGGTTAATATCTTACATGTTCGCCTAATTCTAGTTACTAATAATTACTAATTATTATTATTAGATACTAGTTATCATTTAGTTTAGTATCTAATAATAATTATACAATTATATTGTTATTAATTAATTACTGTTATACGCTATTAATTTCAACAACGACTGATAACCGAACTCATCGATATTATCATCAGTATTTATAATAATCGTAATGTTGCAGACATATAAGGTTCCTGGTCGTGCCATGTTGTAAATCCAAAGGATCGAGGTTCGAGTTGATGATAAACCATTGGATACGCTCCACACTTTCAACTTTAGATACTTGTTAAAGGAAAATGTCAATCACTGTATTTGGTTACAAGTAACTCCGTAAGTGGCAGGTTTTTCTTTCTGGTCAAAAGTTTCAAATTAGGATCGGTTATGTCTTAACGTTAGGGTCTGGCAGTGTCGCATAAGGTGTCATTCAGGTTGAAAACATTAATACAGCAAATACATACTGGATTCAAATGACCTTTTCACCCCATGCTGCATCTAGTTTATGGTAGCTTAACAAGCCAGTGTTACAGCAGTGTCACAAAGGTTATGTCAAAACAATAATTAGCTAAGTTGTATTGTTTTCCTGGTTCTTTCGGTTAACTGTTTTCAACCAGGCGTTAAAGGATAAATAAATGACTGAAGAGTAGGGGTAATTGACCCCCCTTTCTGGTGCATCGATATCCAACCTTTTGTGTGAGAAGTATTTAAAACGGGCCAACTTAGCACGTGAATCTTTCAGTAGTATTTCACAAAAATATGTTTGATCATATATGTCACAGGAAATTCTAAAAAAATAGCCGTACATCTTTAGATGTTTTCTTATTAAGGATTTGCTTTAATTATTAGAAGAAGAGCTATATAATAATATCAGCTCTGGCATATTTATTATGAAAAAAAGATTTACATCATAACATCAAATTTAGCAAAGTTATTTGGAGAACAAGATTTACATCGTAGCATCAAATTTGAAAAAGTTACTAGGATAACAAGATTTACATGATAACACCAAATTTGACAAAATTGTTAGAATAGCAAGATTTACATCAAAACATCAAATCTTATAGAATTATTTGGAGAACAAAGTTTACGTAATAATATCAAATCTGACAGAGATATTAATAGAAATAGGTTTACATCAACATCGGCTCTTTCATAAAACATAATAATGACTCCATTTTGTTAGATTTTATAGCTCTTGAAGGAACTAAAAATCTATAAAGTTCGAGCTTGTTAATGTGCGTGTTTAATTAAAGAACGTGAAAGTAAAATTTACTAACCTGAATTCTTTATAGATTTCGAGAAGAAAAACTGTTACATTTAATGCTACTAGAAAAGGAAAATGCTCAAAACTTTGACACGTCCTGACATACTTACAAGCACATTCGCTTATACAAGGGAAAGAACGCATGATTAAGTTTTATTAGAAAAAATAAATACTTCGTTTTATATGTCGTGAAAAGCAATGTGGCTCTAAAGGAAGTTTATAGCATGTAATAAATATATAAATCTGTTTATTAATTGAAGTTTTACTCTTTTCTGCTTTACAATATCATCTGGCATGTTTTCATGCACGTTTCTTTCATTACATTCTCTTATCTCTTTTTGTCACTTGACATTCTTTTATGTTTCTCTTACTCTAAACTATCTCATATTTTCTGTTATGTACACCTTTTATGTATCAAATTTATATTACTTTTCTTTCATTTTTATTTATTTTTGTTCTAAACTATCTCCTATTTCTCTGTTCTGTACACCTTTTATGTATTAAATTTATATTACGTATATTTCATATTTATCTTTTTATATTTTTATAATCATGTTTTACTTTTTTACTTTTCTATATTTTTGCTTGCTTTGCTTCAAATTGTTGTCTGTATCAAAACTCTGCGTTACACTTTGATTTGATTTTATGCCCCTTCTTTAGTTCTTTTATGTTTCGTACTTAATAGTCTTCTTGTTCTCATTTTCTTTGATTTTATCTTGATTTTTTTGTTCTTGTCCAATTCTGCCTTCTTTGTCCGATTATACGTGTTACAGCTGCTTTTCTTATAACATGCTCCAGAAGGTGAATATAGTAATAAGAAATATTGTGTCTCCCGTATATTCTCCAGAACCTTATCTTCTTTATCTAACTAGTTTAATTTTTACACTTTTGTCTTTTTTATCTTATTTAAGAGCTTCGGATGTTCAGCGGTAATTCCATGATCTTATAACGCTAAAAAACAGGGTTCGATTTCTTGCGGTTGATAGAGCACAGAAAACCTATTGTGTAGCTTTGCACTTAAAAAAACCAGCAAACTATAATCTATTAATTTTACAAACTTAAGAAAATCAGTAACAGGAGGTATTATGGTGATGTTACCTGGTTATATAAATATACATGGTTATAGGCTTATTATATATTAATTAAGTGATATTTATTACATTATCACTCGCATATATATAAAGACACACACGCATACATATATATATATATATATTATTTATACGTGACCTGTATTTGCTGTGTAACTCGGAAATTTTGTGTATCTATAAAACTACGAATATGTCTGATAAATTTAAAAAAAAGCTTTATTACAGTAAAATAATATTCCGTTTTATTACATTTACCACACTTCACTATTTTAACTATATCTTCACGCTATTTAACACATTTTAATATTTATAATATATATACAGCATTTACTCTCTGACTTAAGGTTATAGATTATGTATGTTTTCCTCCCCAATCCATTAACTCCATTTCAGTCAAAAACTTACAATATTCAGTGAAGTAATGTAACTACAATATTCCAATAATTTTGTTTGTTGAAGTTGAAATTCTCGCAAGGCTACTTGAGCGCTATCTGCAATAGCCGTTTCTAATTTTGAAGTGACAAACTATAGGGAAGGCAGCTATCCATTACCACCCACCGCCAACTATTGAGCTATTCTTTTACCAACAAATAGTGGGGTTGACCGTCACATTATAACGCCTCCACGGCTGAAAAGGTGAGCATGTTCGGTGACGTAATCCGAACCCACAACTCGCAGACTGCGAGTCGAGTGCTCTTACCACCAAATCATATTCTGCATTTCAATCACGAACTTACACTATTCAGTAATATAATTACTTAATTAAGCTACTCAAGAGCTATCCATCCCCAATGATAAATCAGAGGGAAGACAGCTCCACCCACCGCCAAGTCTTGAGTTACTTCTGCCTGACCGAACCGAATAGAGGGATTTCACCATCATCTTCAAAGCGCACCTAATCCAGAAAATGGGGAGTGATATGTTTGTTTGGTAACGCTACTCGAATGATGGACAATCGGGTCCCTTAATCCAAAACACTAACCATTAGGTCACACTCGACCTGGAGAAAGCCAGTTCTGTTAATCAAAGTTTGTTTCAAAGAGGCAGTTTCTAAAGTTTCTCAGGTCTTAACTGAAGCTCACTGACGATATAAAAAATTGTCTACACATTTTAACAGCGACGTCCATAAGTGATGAAATATCTTAATTTACTTCACATTCTTATCATCACTAGGACTGGATGATCATATCAAAAACATGTAAATTACATGGAACCACTTTTTGGGTTGGAAATGAAATCTGAAATGAAATACACAGGGATCAATATAAGCCTGGCTTTTAACTATAGCTACACTATTATTCAAAGACTAATTAGATTTTCTAAAAAAACATATTTTTATCGCTTTTACAGTAAGAACTGGGAACAGAAAGTTGTAAAGGGGAAAAAAAGAAGATTAATAATTATTTTCTATAAACTTATCGGATCTATATTCTTCCCACTTTGCTACTGATAAGAAACTTGTTAGGACTGCCAAAATTTTTATCTGTTCTTATTTATTAATTTTTCTATCGTAAAGACAATAATACCGTAAGAACGAGCTTCTAAAGCAAAGTGTGAAGGTGGGGTAATTTTAGAGTGAAATATTCAATTTCAATAATTAGATGTATATTCTAAAATGTATAAAATATATTGCATCTACCAAAAAAAAAACTGAAAAAGAGCACATTACAGTGATGCAAAATAAGGTGAGGTAAAATAATCCTTTTTTTTAAATTTAAATATGTTTGTTCCTAACATCTAGAAAATTATTGCAATGAATAAAATACTATAATTGTATTTAAAAATACTTATACATTAAACATGGGTTTAAATATTTATTTATATCTTAATATAATAAAATGACTACATGTTATGAATTGTAAGTATTGACTTTATAGCAATTAATATTTGCCTTGTGTACCACATTGAGTAGATGGTGTATTAGACAGCGTTTGAAGGGTTCGGTGTTCGAAACCTGATGTTGCCGAACGCGCTCTACACTTTCAACAGTTGGCGTGTTATAAAAGTGAAAACATATTATTATTCGGTTAAAGGGAACGTACAAAGAGTTCTTAGAATGGTGCGTACTGCTTAATAGCTGTCTACATTCTGTTCAATATTTGAAAATTAGAGAGAGGTATATCAGATCCCAGGGGTCTGTGACCTGACTCATGCGTGGATAAGACACCTTTCGGGTTGAAAATTTCTATTCCTATTTTTAAAATGCGTAATAAGATAATTTACGTTTGGAAATGCAACACCAAAAATGCATATATATATATATACTCGTATATAAGTATTCTCCAATTTATGCATCAACAGAAATATTCACTTATCCAAATAAGTTTGTAGCCAGACATAACTAGAAACAAACAGGTAGTGCACTGTATTCTATACAAATACATACAAACCAAGAAAGTGAAAAAACTATCAAAGAAGAGGAGGAAAATATGGAGGAGGAGGCAATACTAGTTTCTATGTGTGTGAGAGAATCTCAGGTGTTGGTGAATTTGTGCTAATAGAAGGCAACACATGATTCGAGAAGAAACAGACAAGCGAGACAAGATCGTATCATTGTTTAAATATTAAAAGAAACAGGTTGGAGAGACAAGATCGTATCATTGTTGAAATATTAAAAGAAACAAATTGGAGAGACCAGATCGTATCATTGTTGAAACATTAAAAAACAGACAGAAGAGACAAGATCGTATCATTGTTGAAAGATTAAAAGAAACAGACAAGTGAGACAAGATCGCATCATTGTTGAAAGATTAAAAGAAACAGACAGGAGAGAGAAGATCATATCATTGTTGAAAGATTAAAAGAAACAGACAAGTGAGACAAGATCGTATCACTGTTGAAAGATTAAAAAACAGACAGGAGAGACAAGATCGTATCATTGTTGAAAGATTAAAAGAAACAGAGAGGAGAGACAAGATCGTATCATTATTGAAAGATTAAAAGAAACAGACAGGAAAGACAAGATCGTATCATTGTTGAAAGATTAAAAGAAACAGGAAGGAGACACAAGATCGTATCATTTTTGAAAGATTAAAAGAAACAGGAAAGAGAGACAAACCGTGCCATTGTTACCAAGGTCAGAAAAGACAAACAGGTGAGACAAGACCGTGCCATTGTTACCAAGGTCACAAGAAACAGACATATGAGATAGGACCGTGCCATTGTTACCAAGGTCAGAAGAAACAGACAGGCGAATGCTACAGATAATGCACAGGATCTAGTGAAAGATTGAGGTGAAAAAGAAGCGACACAAAGATTATGTCGCTAAAAGAAAAACATTCATTAACGCAGTTAACTAGAATAAAAAGAATTTGTGCTAATAGAAGGCAACACATGTTTCAAGAAATATGCATAGGTAATCTAAATGGAACTCTAAATACAATTTTGGGATTTAAATGCAAAACAGTTTTCATTCCAAGAATATTTGGATGCCGAACACACTTATAACCTTGTATAACGTTGATTGGCGCGTACGAAAGTGGATTGGATGAAAGAAAGACACACACACAATCACCAGATATCAATCCTATTGAACATGTGTGGGATGAACTAGATTCTAGGAGGAAGGAAAAAACCGCTAAATCTATGGTTGAATTATGGAAAACTGGGAGAAAACATGGAGTATCATTGAACTAGATTCTAGGATGAAGGAAAAAACTGTTAAATCTATGGTTGAATTATGGAAAACTCGGAGAAAACATGGAGTATCATTGAACTAGATTCTGCAAGAAATCATTTTGCACTATGATACAAAAAACAACAACTTATAGTTCGTTATGAGAACAAAGGGAAGTACCACAACATACTGAAAGTAAACAAATAAGAAAAGATAATTAAAAATTAATGTTAAATTGTCTGAATAATTGCTTTGAGACTGTCGAAATAATTGTTTTAGTACACCTCTTGTGAAACAAAACTATATTAGATAAATTGACTGTTTTAAAAAATCATACAATTTGCTCGTTAAAACTGCTTATTTTGACATTAGTTTTGATAGTGGATTTTTTTTTTTATAATTCCTGATGAGTATGTCCCCATCTCCTCTATTTGTCACCTACCTTAGGGAAGGGGCACCTCTGACAAGACTGAATCATTTCCAACTTCACTTCTCTATACAAGCACACACGTTTAGTTTTCAACTCTTGTGTTGTTAGGTCGTCAAGAAATTAAAGTCGCGTTTTAGAACACTTTTATTACCCCCCCCAAAAAAAAACATACATCACATATAATAGTTAAGCGAACCGCCTAAACGTCACGTTAGTGTAGCCTATATAATGTGTAAAGTTTAGTATACTCTAATCCCTTATAATGATGGCACACGACGAGACATACATTCGGCATGTAATGCTGTTTGAATACAAGAAGCGAAACAACGCCTCAGTAGCCACAAAGAATATCAAAGAAGCTTATGGAAGTGTTTTGAACATTCGAAAATTTCAACGCTGGTTTAGAAAATTTCGTTCAGGTGACTTTAGCCTTAAAAACTGTGATGGCAGGGGCCGATATGTTGGAATTGTTATCGATGCTCTGAAGAAGTTTGTTGAGTTTAACCCAAGGCAACACACTCGTGAAATGGCCCTGAAACTGCATGTCTCTCATGAAACAATACGCAAACATCTAAGGAATATGGGGAAATTTCATAAAGAAGGTGTTTGGGTGCCTCATGAACTCTCCGATGATCATCGTTTCCAACGTATGAATGTTGGTTTGATTCTTCTGGCGCGTAATGCGCGTGAACCATTTTTGGAAAGAATTGTAACCGGTGATGAAAAATGGATACTCTATGCGAATATTAAACCTCAAAAACAATGGCTCGGTCCTAGACAAAAACCACTTCCGACCCTCAAA
Source organism: Limulus polyphemus (assembly GCF_000517525.1). Lineage (NCBI taxonomy): Eukaryota > Metazoa > Arthropoda > Merostomata > Xiphosura > Limulidae > Limulus > Limulus polyphemus. The sequence goes on along the minus strand of NW_013665697.1, from coordinate 690,160 downwards.
CCTGGACTCCATCCGCAGAAAGTGATGTTTTGCATTTGGTTGGACATCAAAGGAGTAATTCATTTCGAATTCCTCAATTCACAGTGAACTGTCAATACAGAGATTTATAGTCAGCAACTGGAACGTTAA
>NW_013665697.1:684815-690018 GCF_000517525.1 Limulus polyphemus | reverse complement strand
AATCGGAAAGATGTTCTTCTTCTCCACGACAATGCACGTCCACATGTGGAACGTTTGAAGCAACACAAGATTATGGAATTGGGTTGGAAAGTTCTCCCCTGTCCACCATATTCTCCAGATATGGCACCGTCAGATTAATATCTTTTTCGTTCGCTGCAACACCATATTAATGGGAAAACGTGTGCAAATGTGGAAGGTGTTAAAGAGAAAATTGACATGTTTTTTGCTTCAAAGCCAAGTGATTTCTTTAATCAGGGCATTAACAACCTGGTTGTAAGATAGAAAAGTATTATCGATAAGTGTGTGGAGACTATTTCTTTTAATAAATAAGTTGTTTGGGTTTTTCATCTAAAAAAAGCGATATTAACTTCTTGACGACCTAATACAGAATCACATGTTCTGTTACAAAATGAAAGCAAAAACATTACAAACCTAATTCGTTCTAATGCACTTGAAAACTTTTCACTTCAAATATTTGTTTTAAAATATACATGGCATTACAAAATTTAAATTACATTTTTATTGTGTAAGTACCAAAATATAGTTTATGTTGAAAGCAAATATATATAATTAAGTACTATCGTACTTAATAGTCGGGATAGTGATCAAACAAAATGGAGGGCATACAAAACTAAATCTTATTGTAGTTATAAAGCTGGTTGAATCATATATAGTGAATAAAAATTTCACTATTTCAACGAATTTTCATCTAAGTAAGTGACTTTTCCACACAAACAAACAAAAAATATGTCAAACCTTATCGCTCTTACTCTTTAACAAAACTCTTCCGTCTGGGGTCCCAAATATTTCTTTTTTGTACCGAAACTCGAGTTGGTTATCTGTGTGAAAATGTCACTGACTGAATTCCTGGTATATTTGAATAAATGCTATTTGTAGCAAATAGCATACCCCCAATAATTGCCCATTACAAATTGACAAAGCTCTTCCAGTATTTCTTCTTAACCAGTGACAGGTGGTGAAGAATATGGAAGAGAGGTTAAAATAAGATAATAATAAATAGAAATAAAAGTATAAAATTAAGATAATGAGCATGGGCATGAGCAAAATAAAATGTAATGACAAACACAGACATAGAAGTGACAGTAGCAACTCTATCTGTTTCCACGAGGCTACACAGTACTACACATTTGACAACTGATATTCTAATATTTTTGGGTAAACTAGAAGGATCTAGGGTGAGGCTAAAATATTTATGAGGATGTACAAATAATTTAGATTAATCAGAGATTTAAGCTGTTAAGATACAGACTGCTAAAAGAATATAGAAGACGAGAAACACTGAAAAGTGTAATGAAACAAATAAACATGTTAACACAGCAAAGAGATAAACCTGTTAGAGTATTTGGGCATTAATTTTGATTTAATAGAAATATGTACAAGAGAATAATTCAGAGATAAACAATTATATCAGCCCAGGTGTTTCGAGATTAAACCGAATTGGTAAGGTATAAACCCAAGAACAATGCAGCAATGTATAACAGAAAATGTTAAATGTTTCAAATGTGATTCACAAATGCATAATGCTAAAGACTCTTTAAGGAGAGAATAAAAGAACCACATGTCCCATGATAGTAGGAATCCACATAAAGAGAGGTTTTACAAAATGTTCAGGTCTGAAAATTTTGGAATCAAAAATCGTGAAGATAATAGGAAAACAAGTAGGGTAAAGGTTACAAAAGAGGTATTCCAGCAGGAATTAATATAAGTTGAAGTGGTTCTAACAGTTTACGTTAATAGATCGAGTATACACAATGGCACTGACATTTCGCCAGTAATTAACCTAAAGATATAGGCTATAGAATATCAGTTATTAATTGACACAGATACTAGAACTTTTCGGCTTAGTGCAGATATGATATGAAAAAATCTGACATTACTGAATAATGCATAATTTGGTTTGTTTGGAGTTAAGCGCAAAGCTACACAATGGGCTATCTAGCGTTGTAAGTCCTCAGACATACCGCTGTGCCACTGAAGAGCAAAGAATGCATGGAAAAAAGTTTGAAAAGTATCTTAACATACTTAACAGAGCAAGCATCCTATTAAATTGTTAAGAAAGTACAATGTTCAAGTAAAAACTGGAGATTTAAAACACAAATATTCATTTTTTATCTATAGGCAGATAAAGTAATCCTGTTGCCAAACTATGAGTTTGACCTGAACTTTGTTGTGGTGTATGCGTAATGTTTATTGATGTTTTTACACAATTTTCTGCTTACAGATCCTTGCTAGTTTTGATATATTGGATATAGAGTCAAAAGTGGTGCCAAACTAAAAAATGGCAATATCTCTGCTTCCAGAATTGATAGAGAGGCAATATTGAAGTCCAGACCTAGATTTACAGTATGTAAGAACTCGAAGTTGACAATACAAGTGCAATATTATTTGTGACATAATTAAGAAATGGTACTTTATTACTAAAATTAATAATGAGGAAGTCTTGAATCTATATATACCACATTAACTGTGGCTTTAAGATTAATTATAGTTACAAAGATACCTGAGAGAAGTCATGTTGTTATTGAGGCTAAAGTAGAAGGCTTTAAATAAAATGAAGAAATGTTATTTTAGCCAATAGAAATAGATGAATCAGGCGTTTGTTTCGCTGCATGTGTTAGCAATGTGTCCAAGCAAAACATAGCACATATATAGGTTTGATACATAAATAAGTGCTGAGTAGTATTGCCTAAGCAGAGAGTAGTGGGTAGAGTTAACATCATAGAGAAAGTAGCTACAGTGCAGGAACATAAATCAAGTTTTAAAAATATGTTTACAAAGTAAAATACATTGCGATTCCATATTAGGAGATATGGAGCCCAAACATATGCAAAGGCTAGTGAATTTATTAGAGGAGACATTTGTAGGAGAAGGCGATCCTAACGTTTGCACAAACAAAATGAAACATAGCTTAGTGTTAAACAGTAGTACATCTCTAGCACAGAGAAACTATAGAATGCCAGATAAGCACCAGATTGAATTAAAAGCATACATAAAGAGCATGCTTTAACAATAGGTTACAGAAGAGAGTAATAGTCCTTATGCACCCCCAGTTGTAATAGCTTCTAAGAGGGATATAAAGTTAAAGTTCTGCATTAACTTTAGAAAAAAATTCAATAACTATCAAAGATTAATATCCTTTACCAAACAACAAGAGACTTAGATAAGTTAGCTCATAACAAGTACTTTTCGTTTATGGACTTGGAAAGCACAAATTGGTAAGTTGAAATTGAGAAAGAAGATAACTTAAAACTGTAGTTATATTACCAACAAGGAGATATCAATTAAAAAAGAACGCCTTAAGCAGTAAACACGTTAAGAAACGTATTAGATTCAGATGTGTTATGCAGAAAATGGAGGAACATAGTGGTTTTACCACAAACTTTGATAAACAAAGTTATGAGTACGTACCATTAAATTTCATTTGCTGCATATTTAGCACTTGCGAAAAACTTATAATAGGATCAATAACAAGTTCTTTTAGCAAGGTATGAAAAGTTATATTAAATACTTTAGTGAACCTTCTATCAAGTGTCAAAAATTTAAGACTACTTCACATTTATAGAATGCCAAGTTTAACTATGATATTTCAGATAATAGCTATAGGTATTTTAAGTCCTTTGTCAACATCATATTCAGGAAATAATTAAATATTAGCCATTTCAGACTACTTCACCAGATTTTCAGAGATGATATATTTAGCCAACTGGGAAGAAGAAACTATAATGAAATTATTTTTAAACCAAATTCGAGCTCGACATGGATTACAACAACATTTACTGACAAATAAACCTATAAAATACTTCAAAATTATTGAAAAAATATGCAAATAGTGGGAGTAAAGAAAATAGAGACAACTGCACACCATTCAGCAACTAATGGGTTAATGGAAGAATTCAATATAGTTTTGCTATACATATTATCATAATATTGCAAATCAGATCAGAAAACATGGGATGAGCAGGTTCTATCTTTATTAGCTTATAGCAGCACGGTAAATGAACTTAGTCGAGAGAGTTCTTTCTTTTTATTACATGAAGGGGAATAACATTGCCAACGCCAAGATATTGGCTCCAAGGAAGGATGATTATGCAATAGATGAGGTATATAAAATAAATATGTTATCGAGAATGCAAATAGCATTTGATATAGCAAACACAAGTGAACATTTAAAATAGGCAACTGAAAGCAGAGAAAAATAGGTAGAGTTTATGAACAAAAATGAGTGAAATGAAATTAGAGAATAAAATATTGTTATATAAGACCATTGTAAAAAAGGAAAGTGCTAAAAACTAGCTAAATGATGGAAAGATCTCTTTTGAATAATCAAGGAAATGAATTCAATGAATTTCATAATACAAGAAAATATATAGTAAATGTATAGAATTAGCACATGCCATTGGGTTAGAGAAATTATACATGTGAATATAATAAATTATCTGATGAATCTGAGTAGATTAAACAAACTAAGAAGGAGAGATAAGAGATAAGAAAGTTAAAAGTAATATTGAACACCTAGGAGATGAAACTATTATCTTGTACTTGATGACATTGACATGGTTATTGGCATTAAGATCACAACACTAGAATCAAGTCCAGCTAGTGAACAGAGTACAGACACAAATGAAGACATATCACAAGATAGCACAGCTGAACCAAGTAATACAGACGTGCAATGTCCGTCAGTAATGGCAGACGCTAGTACAAATGTACACAGCCAACATTAACTATAGGAACTTATGATTATAAGGGGCGAGGGCCAGTATTCGAACATTTGTGGATCTAAGATCTGTCTACTATAAGGTCAAGATATGTCAGATTTGATCTACATGTCAGCAGACATACCACATAAGAAAATAACAAGAACAAATAATGTAGTCGTCAAAGAAACATGCGAATCACTCAACAATATGTTAAGTTACTTCAGGGAATATGATAAAAGTAATTAAGAAATAAGGCTAAGGTTAATAAAAGCTAATAATAAGTATCTTTACAGCTTTACCAGATTTGTCCATGTGGTATTGTAACACGACAAAATGTAAGTATAGTTATAGTGGAAAACGGAGCAGGAATAGTTTTATCAAAGACTGTTTATCTGGTGATAAATGGATAACTGTCAAATATATACCACTTCTTCATAATTCAACTATTAACTAGACTAGAAGCAGAACTTTATTCATTACAA
>NW_013665697.1:681809-683833 GCF_000517525.1 Limulus polyphemus | reverse complement strand
AGAACATTATTCATTAGAAAAAACCATTAACCGAGAAACAAGTGTACATTTTTAAAATGAAGAGGAAATCTATTTTTTCTACCAATGGTGTTTCTATAATGCAAATATTAAGAATAACACAAATAGGATTAATAGAAACTTGTAAGCACCTTACTACAAAATATCATGAAGTATATGACCTTTTAGAAGAGTTAAATGACATTAAAGATAATTTTTCTTTTTCAGAAACAAATAAACAGAAAAGAGAATTAATGAAAAGAGAATTAATAATAAAGAGATTAATGCCAAAGGAGGCATTTTAAAGTTCTTATTTGGTACTGCAGCCACAAACAACTTAAAATAGTTGAACAAAAAGGAAGATGATCAGAGACAATTATTCAAGAAAGTGATGCATTTATTAGGTGAAAAGTTACCAAAATGATTTCTTTTAACCAAACATTAGACGTTCATGATCAGGGGATTAAACAAGTGTTTAACGCATTTTTGAATACAACTAATGAGTTCATATATGCCAGAATAGAAAAGAAAGAGCTTCCAAAAGCAGGAGCCGCAACGTTGATTGTTAATGCAACAATTAAATATAATCTGCAACAGTTAGCATTTAGTGTAGAGAACAGTAGAATGGCATTAGCCAGATTAGTGCAAACACTCATCATAGCAGCTGATAGTATATTGAATTCATACTTCATACCTTCTAGTAAATTAGAGAGAGTATTAGAATAAATGAAGAGAAGACTTACACCATATTTAAAGTTTGTAACACCTGCTAACAGTGATCAAATTTACATGTTTTATACATGGGCAGACGTAAGATCTGTAGCTGTCGAAACTAGTTTAAGAATATTTATAGAAATACCGTTAAAAGCAACTCATAAGTTGTTTAAATTATATAAAATAATTTCATTGCGAGTAATATTAAATGAAAATGTTGATTGAACATCCCCATAGAGCTATTTTTAATGATCAATACATTTATTTAAAGATGACTGTAAACGATATTATGATATATAGTGAAGGACTAATCAGAATATATGATATAATTTCAGGAATATATTCAGTATCATCATTGCATTACGTAAGATTTGCAAGAATCAGCATATCATAATTATGTGAAAAGAGAATTGTTACACCACCTGATACATGACTATTTAGTGTCAAAAATGAAATAACCCTATCTATAGTACGTCAAAAGCCAGATTTACATCAGTTTCGCAAAAATACAAGAACATTTTTACTGAGAAGTAGCAGTTATTTTGTTTATTCTGTTCATGGACAAAGTATAAGACTACCTTCAAGCTGCAGAAGCAAGACAAGGTACACAGTTTCAGAGTTAAATATAAGCATACCAGCTATAAAGTAATTGATGTGAGTTATTCAAAAATTAGGATCCAATGTAAAAATATCAACACCCTGATAGATCCGAATTAACACTCAATATGTGAATAATTTAAAAGAAATGTATGTTTAAAATGTAGTTAGTACTTGAGCATTGGCTAATTCAATATTAGTAAAATTATGCTTAATGATTATATTATTAAGCATACAATTATACCCATTGTATGGCAAGTTATCAGCCTCAAGCTGTGGAAACCTAATGATCTAGGAAATTTATGAAAGAAAGGTAATGTTAGCAAAAATGACAAAAGCTTCACCTATTCCAAATAAACTGAAATAGTAAAATTAAATGATGTAGGCATACAAAATTAAAAATAGTAAGTAGTCAAATTGCTTATCCAAAGGACAAAATTTAAAGACCATTGAACTAATTGGTGAGGATATATATGTTCCAAATGTTTAGGCAAATTAGTGAGGTATAGACAAAGTTGGCAGAAAGGAAATGACAATAAAAATACAAGAATGCAACAAAAAGAGGTTAAGCAAAGAGGAGAGAAAGGCGCTGAAAAAGTAACAATTCGTGAGCTCAGAATAACAGGAGAGTAGTGGTAATGAGAAAGAAAGGAATCTGACTAGAACTGGCCATATGGAATCTACTATATGTATGATAAAATCATTAAGTGGCATAG
>NW_013665697.1:672554-681782 GCF_000517525.1 Limulus polyphemus | reverse complement strand
GGAAATTTTAGCAGTAGTCAGGCTGCATTGGAGAGCCTCTACTAACTGTTAGCCTGCACCAGAGGAAGAACCATCAACTAGCCGTTCCCTCTGTTCCACTTATGCAAGTCTCGACTTCTTCTATGTGTAAGTAAGATTGTAAAGGTTCATTACGTATCAGCTCCAACGTTCTTGTAATAAGACTAGAACTATTTCTATTGACTCGAGGTTGAAATACTGTATTTAGTGGTGACAATAAATGTTATGTCCAGTTAATGTCCTGGGTGTATTAACTTCAATGAATATTATAACTTTAAATTAAAAACACAGCTTCTGACTCATTCCTTATTTTCACGTACATTTCCCCGAGTTGGTGATCTGTGTGCAAGCATTCCTTCCATTCCTAATATTTCTAAATAAATACTATTTATAGCAAGTAATTATCCCTCCAATAGTGCCATTAAACAATACTAGTATAAATGTTTGTGCTAGTAATTACTAATCATAGTATTTACACCTCATTGAAAACATTTAGAAAAAGTTTCACTTTTTCTAAAAAAAAATGATTTTGTTTTCCTGGGAAGTAATTGTTCGGATTGTGCTCTTTAGTCATACGTAACTCGTTTCATCAAAATCATTCGATGTACAGAGCATGTTGCGAGGAAAGTACTTTTATTTAAAATTGTGTTCTATTATAAAGAAATGGTTGTTGCACACACCACAGTTATTTTTCTAACTGTCTGAATCTTGGATACCCAAAGTGGGAAATTTTTTATGATCTTTTGTTTGTGGTTCCATTCAATAGATGGCGCAAGAGTTTTGGTTACATACATAGATACCAACATACACGCAACGTCCATTATAGTAAGAAGAGCTCTGGCAGCATATAAGAGTTGAATATCGTTTAAACTAACAAAAAAAAAAGAAAACAGGCCAATAAAGAATACTACTATTAAAATTATCAATTACTCTTACATGAAAAATTATTATAGGTCAGAAAAGAAGTATGTGATTAAGATTTTTCACACTTGAACAACTATAATAGGCCAGAAAAGAATAATTTGATTAAGACTATTAATTATTTCCACTGTAAAAAACTATAATAGGCCATTAAAAAAGAATGTGATTAAGATTACTAATTATTTTCACTGTAAAAACTATTATAAACCAGAATAGAAGAATATGATTAAAATTATTTTCAATTTTTGTTGGGAGGTCATATTAACTATGAATTAGTACCCTAAAATTTCTTCTAGTTCAATGCTAAATTTTAAAAGAAATTTTAAGGTAAGAATATTTAATGAGAAAGGAAACTATAGCAAACTTCTTGTATGTGGTTGTTTCGTGAATAATGAGAAACGTTAAGAATTAGCATACACTTGAAGTAACGTTTTTCATCAGAAAGAAAAAACGGATCCTGGAACGTGCTGCAAGAAAAGTTGAGAACTGTTTTTCCTGATTTAGGACAGCAAAGTGTTCTTGTACTTTAAATTGAATAATGTTTTGTCTTGAAAGAACGCACAATCTTTGATGTTTTTTCGTTACAATAAGTTTCGAAGCTCCCTCCATTCCAATAACCGCTGATTTAATGGAAATCCCGCCAATTTTGAAGATCACAACTTTGATTAGACTGTAGCTATTGGTTGATTGCAAAGAAAAACTACACAATCAGCACATCTCTACACTTGGCGAAGTGAATGTCAACGTAGCAAATTTGAGAACAGACGATCAAAGGGATGCGAAACATTCTCGAATAATAATAGCAAGATACATATAGGTGTGTGCCAGCAGTTACTGAGGGCTCTCTTAAAACGGTCATTGGTAGTGAACTGTGAATACAAGAAATATACGTACAGATAAGTGAATATAATATGTATCTTACGGGATTGTATTCTCGTGGAAAGCCTTGAACATGAAAAATATGTACAGCTAGTGGATATAATATGTATCTTACGGGATTGTATTCTCGTGGAAAGCCTTGAACATGAAAAATATGTACAGACAGCTAAGTAAATATAATATGTATTTCGAAGGATTGTTGTATCGTCGGGGAAATCTCTGAACATGAAAAATATGTGCAGCTATGTAGATACAATATGTATCTTAAGGGATTTTCTATTCACGGGAAAAGCAGTAAACATGAAATATATATGTACAACTAAATGGATATTATATGCATTCCCAATGGAACATTTGAAAAATATTAGATAATGTTAGAAATAGTGTTTTGTGGTTTGTGAATTCCGGGTAGCTATTTAAACCTTTAGCTGTAAGTTCAACGAGACCGTTTAATTAGTTAAGTATAAGAATTTATGTATAGCTAGATATGTTGTTAAAATACTTTAATACTAAATATTTAAGCCTTTAACTGTAAGTTCAACGAGACCGTTTTATTAGTTAAATATAACAATTTATGTATAGCTAGATATGTTGTTAAAATACTTTAATATTAAATATTTAAGCCTTTAACTGTAAGTTCAACGAGACCGTTTTATTAGTTAAATATAACAATTTATGTATAGCTAGATATGTTGTTAAAATACTTTAATATTAAATATTTAAGCCTTTAACTGTAAGTTCAACGAGACCGTTTTATTAGTTAAGTATAAGAATTTATGTATAGCAAGATATATTGTTAAAATACTTTATTCAACCTTACTAATAAATAAAAATGATATTAAAGAGAAACACATTACAGGAAAGCTTGGCTACAACATATTTGTAGGGGTTATTTTGCGAATAGTGAATTATGGGGATCTCCAAACTAAGCAAGAAAGAAAGAAAACTTGTCCACAGAAGACAGAAAATTCGCAAAATTTGGAATATTGAAATGATTTTCAAGGTAAAATTCTAGATTAAAATTCATGTTTGAAATAATTTTATACATTAATCCCTATTCTAGCTCAGTGCACGATTCATTACGACGGCGAGCAGCGTGCTCATTTATTATTATTCAATTAGTTTGTCTCACGATCAAAAGTAATTTCCAGTCTGGTTTTTCTCACAGTAGTTAAATGTCGGGAACAGAATAGGTGAGAGAAATGCCGTCCTTTGGGTTTAATTAGAAACGCAGAAGCTCATAAATAAACACACATTGTTTTTTATGTTGATCACATTCTGTTGTGAATCTTGTTAAAGTGACTCCACATGTTAGTTTCAGGGCTGCTTGATTAATGATTATTTTCTTACATATATCAGAATGAAAGACACATAAATCTTTTATTTAATTTTTTTCTTCATCCACGAACACCGTCAATGGGCCTGTTATATTATTATTTCAGCTCTTCCACAGCAAGTTGATCCAATTCATTGGATAATTTATCAAGCAACAAGCAAAGTATTTGCGTCAGTTTATGGAGAGAAGAAATACAACTGAATTTTTAATCACCTGAACACAATAAGAACATACTGGTTAGTTTATAAAGCATTATACTATTGTTTTCTGTTTGTAAAGAGATTAAGTATAACCTGAGAGGCACAAAATAAAAATCGGGTTAAAATATTGGACTTACCTCAGTGAAATATTTTAAATCATACGTTGTCAAGGTTCATTAAGATTTCTTCTTAGTTACCAACCCTTTTTAGACTCCATTAAGTTACAAGCCTGAGTTTATTATGTGTCGTATAGCGTACACCAGTGATTCTTGTTACTTATAATCAAGCTAGTATTTTCTGCATTAAAATATTCATGAAATGAATGAGAACTTTAAATTTTCAGCAGCAAATAACTAGAGAGAATTATAATTGTGACGGTTTCATTATCATATATTTATTTTAATATCAACGTTTGTTTAGAATAAGTTTATATTTAAAAACATGCATAGCTTGTAGTGTTAAATATGTATTGCAAAACTCCCACCTATCCTCTAAAGTTGTAGAAGATTTTTGAGTGTAAGAATCAACAATATATATGTGTGTGTACGTAAACGATAGTGTTAGCGTCAGTATTTTTACGTAATTTTTTTGACATCTAGATCGATATTCAAATAAAACACATTCAAGAAGTGTTTGAGATAAATTAAAATACCAGAAAGAGTTTGTTTCTTTCTCTTAGAGCAAAGACACATTGGAATATTTGCTGTGTCCAGCGCGAGGAAAGAACCCCAGATCTTAGCATTAAGAGGCTGTGAACTTACCGTTTTCCCACCGGTAGACTGTGAAAGAGTCTATATACAGCTGAAAGTTTTACACAGACAAACTGTCAGGAGAAAACTGGTTTGTCATCGATTCCATTTTTGCCATTCTAAGAGCACATCCATACAGAAATAAAACTGTTACTGATAAATAAATTAATGTAGTATCCAAAAAGTAACACTGAAACTCAGAACAACTGTTTTTGACAAGTGAAGTAAAAATTAATAAATGTGTTTGATAAATTAAGTTTGGCACCCTCTCTGGGTGATGGATGAAAATAGAGGGACTTGCTGAAACTGATACGTAATGCAAAGACAAGATAAGGAGTGGCTGTAGTCGGTGAGGGAAATAAGAAAACAGTAATAAAGCATTGTGATTGACAAAGGCTGCAAACACAGACATAAAGCTTTCATTTACTATATTACATAAGAACTTAAAGATGACTGACGTATTTGTTAAGTAACATGTCAACACAATAAGGATTGATTATATTTGTACACAATATTTTTACAGATGATGAGTTGATTTTCTATTTTCTAAATATTGTGCTAACAAAACATGTCTTACTGTGTTTCTTAAACGGTGACATCCACTAGAATAAAAAATATTTATTTGCTAAATGTCATTCAAACACAAGAGTGGTTCGCTGAATCCGACGAGTGCTTTGCGAATCTAGACAAAACTGTTTGTGATTTTTTTTCTTTTACTTTATAATGACAATAGAAAATATTAATTATTATTTAATGTTACAGCCGGGCGTGGCCTAAAGGTATTACGCGTGCCAGGTTGTCGATTGGAGAGTCCAAGGCTCGAGCCTTCAATATGCCACAAAATACATTCTGCACTTTCACTTTCAATCGCTCTTTTCTGTGAAGAGTAATCATGAAGATTGCACATGTTGCTGTCTAGATACTTTACCTCTGAAACTTGACGCTCTCTGTTATGACCTCTTAGCACTTGTCGCACGTTTCAGGATACAAATTCCAAATACCAGAATCATAAGAAAACTTAGGGGGGGGGGAGAACTCGTTTTTTCAGGAAGTTGTGAACTTAATAATAAACAATTGTATTTGAAAAGTATTGTTGGCAATCTAAGTAACTGTCCTCGCTATGATTTAAGACAGCTGAGAGTATAAAACAATTAATGTTAGAAATAGAAAATATGGATCGGGTGACATCAACACTAATCACAGTATGTATGTTAGAGAATACTGTCACCATATTTGCTAAGTGACGTTTAAAAGAAAGAACAGGCTATATTGTTTAAATGTGATGCGAACAACATATCTACTGCAAGTGACATGTGAACACAGCAGCCGAATTGTTTCTTTTTTTACACGATAAAAAAGCTAGAATGAACAATCTGATTTTATTAAGTAATCTGCGAACACACTAAAATATTACGACTGAATGTTTTTACGGCACTGCTTTACTGAAAAAAAAATCTGCTGTACTTATTTAGTGGCACGAGAGGATATAAAGAAGTGACAGTTATTTAAATAATATGACTTTCAAAAATAAAATACTGTGTTTATTTCCCCTTTTTTATTGGAATGGTTTACAAATGTTAAATGTGTTTACAAGATATAAGTTTGAATACAGAAGACAGTCGGCCTGTTTGAGTTGACGTAACTGAAGTATGATAACGTCCAGACGAGTTTAAATACTTGTCAAGTGACTTTCCTTGGAGTAAAAGTGAAAGGCCCAAACGTTACTGTACTTCTTAATACTGTAAAATACTATATAGTAAATTAAACAACAAAGACATCGAAAACTTCTACAACAGCCTTGTTTTTACCACATCCAACTGTTTGTTTTTGTCTCAAACAACAATTAAAAGTCACAATCTATGACGCAAAATATTTGTTTATTTGGCGAAGAAAATGCCTTTTATTTGCATGTAAAATATTATAAGAATTTATTTGTGATAAAATGCCTTATATATTATTTCTATTGACTAGTATTGTTGTGAACCATACAAAGCCGGAAAAAATTAAATTAGATGTTCAGTTGTAAAGGATAAAAATGAGTTGGAATTTTCAACCAGAACGACAACTTGCGCAAACGCGGCTAAACGCTCGTCTACAGTTTTGAACTATATACTGACTACAGCCAAACATCCAGTCAACAGCTACTAGTTATTTGGTCGGCTCCATGAACCGAATAACGGGACTGCTGTTTTTTTTTATAACGCACCTACAGTTAAAAGTTCGAAGGGTGTTCAGCAGTGTGACGTCTTGAATCTTGAACCCTCGAATCGCAGTCAATGGGCCACACCCGATCACTTGTAAAAATATTTCAGTATTCTTAACCTATGTTATTAAACATACTTAAATCATAAAATCAACATGATATCATCACTAAGGGTCCTAACATTTGTGATAATGTAAATGGCTTAGTACTCAACCAAGTAACAAGAGTGTGAGCTTGTATTGTGCTTAGATTTCTGGCTCATTTTCTTTGCACTTAGTCTATTCATGTTATATACGGTGTCTGGCATGGCCTGGTGGTTAGGGCGCACGCCTCGCAATCTTCAGGTCGCGGGTTCGAATTCCCGTCACACTGAATAAGCTTGCCCTTTCAGCTGTAGGGACATTATAATGTGACGGTCAATCCCTATATTCGTTGGTAAAAGAGTAGTCCAAGAGTTGGGTGGTGTTCACTAGCTGCTTTTTCTATAGTCTATCACTACTAAATTATGGATGGTTAGCGCAGATATCCCTCATGTAGCTTTATGCGAAATTCCAAACAAACCAATTACTTAATTGTTCAGAGATATAATTGCACTAATATACTTATCCAAAATGTTGCGAATTTATGCATTTCAGCCAACTTACTAATGATGACAGAACAGTATCTGGGTAAAGCGTGACCAGAAGCTACAGTACCTGGACTGTAAAACAAAGGATTCATGATTCGTGTCACAGTGTCGCAAAAACACACTTCGCGCTGTGGGTACAATTTATGAGTGGCGCTCAAATCCCATCATTCGGTCAGACAAAGGTTGTTCAAGTGTGACGGGGGTGCTGTTTATGCCTATCAGGTCAAAATCAGGTATGGCTAAGCGCATGCAGCTCGTCGTTTAGTGTTGCACAAAGAATTGTAAATTAAAACAAAATATAGGCACATTAATGTGTTTTTTACTTCATTCGTAGTTCCAAAGTAACTATCATTAATAGTTAAATTTATAATAACACTCAGCCACTCAGCTTTCAAGGCTGAGAATTATACAGTTAGCTGAATAGTTGCTCTAATGTTATAAAAGTTAGCCACTCCCTAACTTTACAACATATGTTGTTGATTGGATGAGTAGAAATGGCAGAACCAATTTTTATTACTATTTAGTGTCTTATGGAGAAACAGGTTTTGGTTTTGAGCATAAAGAAAGAACTTACTCCGGAAAACAAAAAATAAGATGTCAATTTATAGAGAGTCGCTATTTAAAACTATGTATATATTTTTTTATGAAACTATATATTTGTTACAGCACACCGAACTCATTTTGAAATGTAATGATCACCAGTGGGAAGAAGGAGGCGGAGTGAACTTATGTTTTTACCGTAAGCACTGCCAGTTTTAAAATAATTGGCAATAATTACAGAGAGAGCGTCTTCAAAGGGAATAACAACAGTTCTTAAGAGCTCAAAGAATGGAATGAAATGAGTTGCTATAGGAAATTTTTCATTTCATTTCGAGAGGGTCGATTTAAGAATTTAACAATCTGTCGTGATTCTGCTTTCTAAACATCCGGCAACAAAAGTATTTAAATCTAATCGAAAAGGTCAGTATATCTTGAGAGATGGTTTGATCTTTCAAATAAGTTTAAATTTTACATCATAAGTAATGTTTTCAGCTGTTGTAACTAAATTAATCAGTTAAAGACTGTACGAATGAACGATGCGTTAGAAAAGTTGCACGTTCCAGCTTCTTAAAAGTTTCATAACCATATACATTTTTTGTTTACATAAACATGTTGAAATATTTTAAGTAAAAAAGTTGTTAAAATGATAAACATAAAACATAAAAAACATGAAAGCTCCAATAAAAACAACGGAAGCCTAATACAGTATACTTTGAACATTCATTTATGATATATTCAGTCGATGTACTTCATCAGTTTACCGATCAGACATTCTTTAACGTAGTTAATTAGAAGCGTGTTGCAAGAGATAATGATAGGAGAAAAGCCAAAAACGAAATAATAGGCTTTCTCCTATTTCAAGCACTCTCGTACTCTACGAGTTGCGAAATTTTAGAAGTACAGTAAAATTAAAACTAAATCTGTATATTTGTTATCAAAAATTGCAGAGGACATTAAGGCCATGTAAAAGTTTAAAAAGGAAGTTCTGATGAAACAGAGTAAAGTAAGTTCTGTATACATCTACAATATGCTAAAATATGGGTTCTTGAATTGTACTAAATGTTCAGCAGTAGAGGTTATTGTATACTTTATTGTAATGAATGTAGCATAACAAGTAAGGTTTGTAATAAGCGTAAGTGCTAAAGAATCTTTAAAATGTTTTTCCACTAAAGTATAGAAAAAAGCAGATTGGATTATCTTTGTTAGTGTATGTGTAAGTTGTATCAGTATACATGATCAACTGTCATCATGAGAACTCCGAGTGTAGTCAGTTTCAATATTACACAAGAAATATGAATGACAACTATCAATGTATATGGTTTAGTCAGACTATACATGTGCCGTTAAGTATGTTTAACTTTGTATTAAGATCCTACAGCCATGTATATATGTATATATAATATAAACTACAATTTATTTCTTGTACATGTAGATGTACGCGCCAACAAATAAGTGTTTGTTTGTAGTTATTCACAAAGCTACACAATGGGCTATCTGTGGTCTGCCCATCACGGGTATCGAAACCCGTTTTCTAGCGTTGTAAGTCCGCAGACATACCGCTGTGCCACTGGGGGGCACAAGTAAGTGAAAATGTCAACAAGTTCTAATATAACAATTATACCATTTGTACAAAATATATCATATAATTTCGTCAGAGCTATACAGTGCTGAGTGATCGCCTGTACGCTTTTAATGTAATATAGTTTATTTGAAAAATTGTATATATATATATATATATATACATAATATAACCT
>NW_013665697.1:655307-671717 GCF_000517525.1 Limulus polyphemus | reverse complement strand
CTATCTGTGCTCTGTCACCACGGGTATTGAAACCCGGTTTCTAGCGTTGTAAGTCCGCAGACATACAGCTGTTCCACTTTGAGGGGGGGGGCTACAACATAGTAAGGTCTTATGCATTTAAAGTAGAAATGTCTTATAAGATTCACCCACCACGTGATTGTAAAGCATAGAAATGGTAAGACAGTTTATTAGTTGTCGCCATATATACATAAATTTTTTCAAATAAACTGTATTACATCAAAAGCGGACAGGCGATCACTCAGCATTGTATAGCTGTAACGAAATTATAATATAACCGACAATTTATTTATTGTACATGTAGATGTACGCGTCAACAAATAAGTGAACGCGCCAACAAAGTTCTAATATAACAATATAAAAGTATACCATTTCTACAAAAGTACAAAAGATATAATTTTAAAGTGAAAATGTATGTAGTAGGCTAATTTCTCTTCAAATATGGCTAACTTGTATCTTTATTTTTATGAAAATAGATTTAAGAACAAAATAACAAATATGTATTTACTTTCCGTTATATTGACGATTTAATATCGATCAATAATCCAGAGTTTGAACCATCTGAAATTTATCCTAAACTTGAATTAAAATGTAGCAATAGCAATATTTTCATAACACACTATTTAAATCTAGACAATAATTTGTCAGAAAATAAAGTGCAGTTGGACATATTTGATAAAAGAAGAGAATTTTAATTTTTTATCCTGGGATTGTCCTCCCCAAATAGTGTGGTGCCACCTACAATGTTAAAAGGTATAATTATTTCTCAAATTAAAAGATACATAAAGTCTACAATAAAAACACTTTTTTATGTATATAACGTAGAATTGTTAAAAGATAAACTTCTATTGAATGGTTATAATAATTATAAAATTAGTAAAGTCCTTAAATTATTTTATAATATATTTTATAAATTATTCGAAAGTAAATCATTTACAAACAACTTGAGTACAAGTATTTCTTACTTTAAATATTAAATTAATGAGAGGTCGCTAGCATATAAAATCTTATTATAAAGACAAGCGTTAACTTTATAATTCTTTCAGTATATTTGGGTCGGAAAGGTAAACTTCAGGCAACTGGGCCTGGCTCAGTTGATACAGTTGTACTTGAAAATCATGTACTTAGAAGGGGAGGAGGAAGGGGTACTAGAACTATGTAGGTGGGTTTATAGTTAATAATAAAAACATTAACTGAAATATTATTTTAAGTATTACTGCTTATACTATACTGAATGATTATTAATATATCGCAGTGATAAAGTGTCAATATTATTACTTGAAATGTACGGTAAGGTTGTATATTTCGTAATTTAACATCGGAGTAAATATACTGAGGAGAAGGTCGTATGATCTATGATCTAGGATACATATTTATCCTAACTTATGAACAAACCTTTCAATTAAACATCAAGCTCAGTGCATGTGCAAATATTTACAAACCAAAAATAGGTTGTCCAAACATTTTTTCGTTGTCAAAGAATGTATTTTTTGTGTCGCTTCTTTAAATATATTTTATGGTTATCTTTTTCGAATGAAAATAACCCGTTACTCCTAACTTTTGGTAAGATGTGATCCGATGGATCGATGATTTGAGAGTTTGAAACGTGACGCCGCTGAACATCCGCAAGTGAATGCATGTTAAAAATGTCATTTAATCCCGTTATATGATCCGAAGAACCAGAACCAGATAAAGTCCTTGTTACGGCGGGTGCTGCTGACTGGCTACCTTAGAAGTTCGAAATTAGGGATGGTCTCTTATGTAACTTCGTGCTTAAGAACAAACAACAATCTTTGATTCTAAATTTAACATAACTTCTAAAATGTCTTCCCTTTCACCTTTTTCTCCAGACTTCAAAAGTGGTAATCCACTGATTTCTAAATTGTTATTGCACAATATTAATCTTATTATATACTCTTTATCTAACTTTAAAACGACACTAGCATTTTCCATATCTTGGACACCTAAATATTTTACATATTTCTTTTTTTTTCATTTGTGATAATCAGATATTTTTTGACAGTTCATCATACCGATTTGAAATTAATTGAAAAAACACCTTTAATTCCAAAATTTTTGTTCCAAGTATAGTTAATACACTTAACTTCGTATCAATCCGATCAATGATATCTTTTACATTATTGTCATCTGAAAGTTCGTATCCTCATTACAGTTAATTCTACTTACCACCTCCATTCTGTGTATTGTCTTATTTTATTACACCGTTGACAAATTTTGAAGCTTACACTTTTATAATTTTTCAGTTTTATCTTTGATGTTAATCTATTGAACACAGTTATAGTACTTTCAACTCCTTCGTTTAACTGATGGACATATTTTTCCCATAATTTGTTTCAGTTATTCCAATCTCATGGTAGGTAAGTCTATGGATTTACAACACTAAAATCAAGGGTTCGATTCCTCTCGGTGGACAGAGCAAATAACCCGATATAGCTTTGCTATTTAAAAACACACACACAGTTATTCTAACACAAGCAAACTGGAACTTCTTTGTGCTTTTTCCAAAGCATATTTTAACCAAAGTGTGTCCGATGGAGTAATGATTACACACAAGGTGCAAAATTTATCTGTCATAATTAGTTTTATAGTAGATTTTTAATTTTTTTTCCAAATTTATTTTATCTTATCTCCGACTATTGCACAGACCTATTTATTAATTAGATTTAGAAAATAATTTCTATACTCCTAGCTTTTAATATAAATGAGGCCATTATTACTGCGTTACCATAGTCCCAGATTCCAGCGCCCTCTGATTTTATTGTACACAAAAACAAATAAAGTACATTCTTGTAAAAACGAAAGCAATAGCTCCGTTTCATCAGCACACTTTTTCTGGTACTTTGTTACTTTGCGCGTAAACTATATATAAAAAAAAAAAACACTCACAACAATATTACTCATCCAAAAATCTGTAGATAGAAAATAGCATTTGTATCTCACCAAATCATATGGAGGGAGTTATGTTACCTTACCAGACTTCTATTAAACTTAAGCCTAGTTGCACGGTTTATCTATTCTTTTATTATGCAACCAAATCACATGTCATGAAAAAGTGCGAATGTTATTGGTGAATTGATGGCAGAAGGAATTTTCCGAAGTTCATATAAACAGGAAGAATTATAATTTACTTCGACTTTTTTTTTCAACTGGATTTCAGTAGAATATTTTTTCATAGGTTACGTGATGTGCTACAAATAAATTTGTCTCTCTCTCTCTCTCTATGACATCCGTAAAGACTTGTCATTATACTAAGTTGTCTTGTCACCTCTCGAAATGATTGTAGTAAATAATGACGTATCTGATAAGGTTATTTTGTTTTGTTATAAGCATTAAGTTAAAGAGCTTATACCAACGAGCGGATGTAATGGAGACTTCCACATTCTCGTCTCAGTTGCCAAGGGGATAATCTCCAACCCAACCAAGGCTGTCATTGTGAGTTTAATGAAAATAAACAGAAGAATAACCGTAATAAGCAATACTCCATTACAGTATGAAGGAATAACAGTCGAATGTTTTTCTCATTGTTCAAAACATATTGCTTGCACTAACCCTATCAGCGAACCTATGGTAAGTTAAATATATATATATATCGTATAGCTTATGTCTAATTAGCACGCAATAGACAATATGAATTTTAATACCTAACACTTTCACGAAATACTTACTGCACGTGTTATGATCGATAAAATCATTACGGGTCTGAGTTAGTAGCGTATACTTCTAAAGTTGCTTGTTTCATATCTTTAAACAGTCATTATTAAATACCAGTGGTATTTAAATAGACTATTTAATTTATGAGTATTTCTCAATAACAAAAAATGTAAGAGAAATCCTGTGCGTTTTTAACCATGTGCTCATTGTTTATTGTAAATGGTAAGTGCACGCACATATATATACGTGTATGTGTGTATGCGCATACACATTTTATGTCAATAATTTATTTAAAAATAGTTAAACGTACGTTTACAGAGCATCGAACTCGGCTCCCGCAGCAGAAGGTTATTATTGAACCAATTAGGCTAACAATTATCGATGTCTATACGCCTATATGTAGCCTTATCTCATAAATCACACATTATTGAAATAAAAATATATGTGTATGTGTGAACCTATGTACACATATATACATGTAGAGAAAAAACTTTTCAAAAAACAAGGAAGTAAATGTAGGGTTAGCTAATATCAGTCCTTCAAATTAATGTAAACAAGATAGTAGGGGTGGTATTTGAATTATTACTACATTATAGCACAGGCATACAGTGTAGTAAAACATTAACTGACAAAATAGGATAAATTAAACTCAATTGTGATTGAACGGTTATATATATATATTGCTATATGTTGATTCTTTCCTGTGTTATTATGTAGGGATGATGCACGTGCCATCTATCTTGTTTTCATTGTTTATGAATTGTTATTACGAATAATAAAAATAAAAATCGTATGAGTTTTTACCACGTTCTTGTTATAAATGGTAAAGAAATACATTACGTTTAGAGATTATGTGTGTAAAAAATGTGTATATACATGTTACCCTAACAAATGAAACTTCTATATAATTTAATTCTTTTGCTGTCCCCCGTGGGACAGCGGTAAGTCTATGGATTTACAATTCCCCTCGGTAGATAAAAGCAGATAGCCAGATGTGGCTTTGCCATATCTAAACACACACTTTTTCTTTTTTGGTACTATTATTATTATTCCTGTCAGTTACAAGAAATAAATAAAACTGTACAGGCAGACAGCAGCTTTGGTATATTCATTAATGAGTGCAGGCAGACAGCAGCTTTGGTATATTCATTAATGAGTGCAGGCAGACAGCAGCTTTGGTATATTCATTAGTGAGTGCAGGCAGACAGCAGCTTTGGTATATTCATTAATGAGTGAATTGTATTTGATATCGTTAATTGACATGCTATTTTAAGCCTATTAATCGATAAGGAAACTAAAATAGGTACAGTAAAGATACAGCTTTAAAGATTATAAAATGAAACTATTTAAAATAAAAGTTTTATTTGGAATAAATCTTCTCGAAGATTTTCATCGAGGTTGGTTTAGTTACAGTTTAAATATTGTTCATTTAAAATTATTGAGGAGGTATTTTTTCTATTGCTTCATGAACTGTGTTAGGAAACAGTTGTTTAGTATCTGGGAAATACATAGATACCGTTTCATGATAAATTGCATGCGTCGTTTCACTTTGTAATTAAATCACATACATATTTTTACTACGTGTTTTCAAATGTTACGAGTTGTAAGCCTTTTGTGTTTGTAAACAGTTCACCATTATGTGAGCGTCATATTTTTCATATAATTATATCAACTTGTTAATCCCTTTCGTTCTAATATGAACAATAATTTTAAAGTAGATCTAGATTTCATGTTCTTGTCTAAGATGGAATGTAATATTTAATGTGTTCAGAAGAATTTGATGTACTTCTGTAAATACGTTCCATATATATAATACACATTTCATATGCACTTGTCATATATATATATATATTTATATCATTAAATATCTTTTAGAACATATAACACGTACTACATGGGCATTTGTCTCGAAACACACCAACTCTTGAAACTAGTCACGAGAGGATGATTCTTGTATGTACTAGTAAATACCACGTGATATATTTGAGGGTTAGAAGCCAAACATATTAAGAATAAGACTGCTGCATGGACCACATTCTGGCTAGATGTGGCATAAGACTTAGTGAGCTGAAATGAAATAGATATGAGGGTTCATCATTCACTTCATGTTACTGCATGAAATACAAACAAACTGCACTCTGCACTTTGAAACTATGAGTGCGTTATAAGAATGATTGTCAAATTTTTCTATTCGGTCAGGCAAAAGAGTCGAAAATGGGCACTGTTTACTGCCTTCTCTCTAGTCTATCAGCTCAAAATTAAAAACAGCTAGAGCAGGTAGCACTCGTGCGGCATTGCGTGAAGTTTCTGAACAAACAACGAGTACCTACAGAAATTAAGTTGATTTGCCACGCTTGCTAACGTGTTCTTCATTTGAATGCAGATAAGCAAAACTATTTTATGTTTCGATATTAGCTCCCCTCACGCTATCCATAGGCACCATGTTATACATATTACACTTCTTTTTATATGGTCAAATTTCTCCTTATAGGGCTTTCTTTTTAATCTAACTTCGTCACGCATGGAGCGTCATTGACGAAATATAGGATTTTAACCGGAAAAGTCTCATAAAACGAAATAAGCTATCAAATTGTTCCTTTTTTACAGACATTACAATAAATTCTGGGTTTAGTCGTATTGTCAAGGGCTAATGTTTCAGAATTGTTTATGTAGAAGTGTATTTTATGTTTGATTGAAATATACAATCTAAGAAACTGACTGTGCTTTAGTGATTAATGCTGTGAATCCAAGAGTCCGTAATTTGTGTCCTGTTGACACAAAATTCCGTTCCGCATTTTGGGGGCGTTGGTACGTTATAAGAATCAGCATTGAATTCTGCTATTGGGTTCGATTAGCTCGGGAGTTGGTGAAGGGTGATGTTGACTAGTCTATCAGGTCAAAATTAGGAATGGCTAGAGCAGATTACCCTAGTGTGGATTTGCGAAATATGAAAAAAAGTAGCAGCAGTCGAGACAATGAATAATATACAATCACATTTTACACAGAATTAAGAAAATTTAAACCTTTATAAGTTTCGAAAGATGCGTTATCTAATTTACGTTAATGAATACTTTTATCATTTTTTTGCGATGTGAAAAAGGAATTATAATTTTGAATCTGTAAATCACGATTGATCAAATTGTGTCTCCCAAAGTGCATACGGTTATTCACGCAATAGTTTTCGAGTTGAGTCTTCGAATGTTTTTAATTTCTGTATTTACAGATCACTCGCTGATGGCATACGTATGTCTCGAAACGTCCGAATATTAAATATGTTACCAAGTGTAGCTCTGATTTTCCTATTTTTCATTAAGATCCATCTTCCAGCTCATAAGTCCTCCGGTGGAATAGCGGTAAATCTACGGATGTATAACTCTAAAATACTGGGTTCGGTTCCACGCGATATTCTCAGCCGATAGCCAAGTGTGGCTTTTCTCTAAAACAAATAAAATATCGTTTCCATCTAATGAAGGGATAAACAAAAAATTGTTTTTGCTCTTATTTTTTTACGGAAATGACAACACTTGACCGAGTAAAATTTCCCACGTGTAACTCGACAGTTGTACTGCTTACATAAAATGTTAAATATCATCGAGAATACTTGATATGCACTATATTTTTTAAGGTTGTACATTCTTGTATGTTGTTTTGGTGTTTGGTTTTCGCAACCTGAATGGCACCTAATGTGTTACATTGACAAAATTGTAGGCGTATCCATTCCTAAATTACAACGGCTGAGTATAGGAAGAACAATCAGTCAATAGCAAATGTCGCCCATACAGATGCTCTTAACCGAATACTGGAATCGACTGTTACGATTATAGTAGTCCACAGCTGTAAATTTAGAGCGTGTTCAGCAGCATATTTCTACTCGAACCTTGAATCTTTCAATCTGTAGCTCGGCATGTTACCTCCTAGGCCAAGGTCAACTTCTAATCTGTTTCAAGTTAAATTTTATGACTTTTGACCTTAAAAAAAGGGTTAACACTAATACCCTACGCATTATTAGTGTTTATTTGTTGGTATGTTTTGTTGTTAAGCGCAAAGTTATACAATGGGTTATCTGTGCATCCGTTCTGTTCCCACCATGAACGTTAAAACCTAGTTTTTAGCGTTATAAGCCTTCAGATTTGCCACTAAGGACATTTTTTTTAGTGTCATTATCACCAAATAATCACCCTTTTCATGTTATTCATGAAAAAAATGTTTGACATGTAGAAAAAGTTAAGCCACAGTTTTCTGCCATTTTAGTATTATCTAGGTAATTAAACCAAATGATGATTAGCTAGGTAAAACCATTTGAAAATAAAAAATAAATGGTGAAAAGATCAATTGTTTTAATAACTACTTTATAACTGGACATGGTTATTACTTATTCTTAGCCATGTTTTGAACATGTTAAGTAAAGAATAAGTAATATTTTTTATGAAAAACAATGTTTACGGATATATTATTGTTTATGACTAACTAAATACCATTATTTATAACGCAAAATACATCTAAAAGCTAATTATAGAATGCACACCACAATAAAATGTCTCTATTCCGAATTTACATTTTTGAACAAAATTGACTGTTACGCCCATAAAGCTCGTAATTTTAGAACAAAATAAAAAAGTTCTTATAAATACGAAATTATGTGTCATACTAGCAGATATGCTAATACGCTGACAAAAAGTGAAATGTCAATGAGATCAAAGAGTTCCTACTTTTGGAAACACTTTAATGGATTCCACAGAAAAGTGTAATTATTATGTAACACACACACACACACACATAATTCCTTGTGCAGCACAAACGTATTCCTTCACAAGGGTAAAAGCGAGTTATTTATTCCTAGGTATTTATTTGATGCTAGAATGAAATAATAGGCTTATACCACGAAACAAGCCACATGGAATGTCGTATTTCTTATAACCGTCTTTTCTGGAAATCTTTTTTCTTCCTGTTCATGTCAAATCATCACCCAATGAGAACCATCTTCATCTTTCAAGCACTAAATTATCTTGTAGTTTTGTTGACGTGGTACACAAGGCTATTGATATATATATATATTGGCAGTAAGAATCATCACGAAAGAAACATTATTCCACAAACTAAGACTATGGTAAGAAGATAAGATAAATAAATGAAAAAAGTAACTGCTTTTGAACTTTTGGATGTTATTCAGAATAGATATATAAATTAATTGTATTTATTTTTCTTATCAAGAATCTGTGCTCTGCCCACCACAGGTATCGAAACCCGTTTTTTAAAGTTATAAGACCTCAGTCTTACCGCTAGAATATTGACAGGCATATAAATTATTAAACATGAGAATATATGGAATATTTAATTCATAATTTAATCCATTTGAAAAAATAACTTTTAAGAAAATGATTTTGCTGTCATTAAAGTTTATTACTAAAATCCAAAGTGACATGATGTTAATGCGACCCCTTTTAACAGTACAACTGTCTTGAAATAAATAGAATAATTTGTTTTTAAGAAGCAAGTTTATTATTTATTCTCAACGTTAAATTTTGTGGCAGAGTGTCACATTAAAAGTCCTTTTAGCAGCCGCAACATCTGATAGAAAATTTGAGCATTTGTTGACTGAAGGCCTAACGTAGAAAAATCTCATATTAGTATCACATCTGGGGCTGTATAAGGGTAAATAAATTCATTTATCCACAAAGAAAAATTTCTTTTTAGGAAAACAAAATCCTTGCTTATTTGGTTTCAGAAAAATATAATTATTTACATTTCGAATGTTCTTATTATACGTAGTAGGTTGCGCCATTGCTTTTAAATTTATTGTTAAAAATTTTCCTTACTAAGTTCAAACGTCGTGATTTGTAAGCCTTGGGTGTGTGAAAACGGTTAGACAGTTAGGAAATATGTGCCTGGCATATTTTTTACTCAATTTTGTTAACATGTTAATCTCCACTCACTCCGATATGAGCCAGAATTTTGAAGTAGATTTAGACTTCATGCTGTTGTTTAAGCTAGTTAGAATGGAACAGCAAAGGTATTTAGAGGAGCAGGACGTCGTTCTACAAACACTACGTGTACGTGAACTGAATCCTGCTTTAGAAATAAATCCAGATAGTTGTATGTACCTTTTCAGGCCTTCTGACGAGTATTCGCTTTGAATTTTCCCCAATCCGTGGTATACTCTGCTCTATTAGTGTTCCAAGATACTTTTGGTCATCAGTAGTAAAACAGAGTTTCACATCATCCACCTCAAATTGTTAGAGTTCCTTCTTTTAATTCAAGGGTGAATTTGTTATCTAAATGAATTTTTTTTAGAAACTTTCATATGGATTTGTTCTTAATTCTTCCTTCTCGTTTAGAATACTTCCGTTTGAGTAATAAAAGGTTTATTACCTTTATCCTTGCTTCTTAATGAAACGCAAACTTATAGTAGTTAATGAGGCTTCTCGGTTTTTCAAGTCCAAGGAAAAGTTAAAATATACTTTCATCAAGTAATTTACTAATCAAATGCTTCCAAGTTAAGATATTTATATTCACACCGTCACTTTCCGTACACTCAAAATAAATTAAACAAGAAAATATCCCGTTAGATTCACTAGCCTTGAATTTATTTTACTTTTATTCCAGGAATATCTCAAATACTGGATATTCTTCATCAAGTTTTCTTCATTGTTTCTTCATTTATTTATCTGCTTTCCCGTGCTTGTTGCTCAGCACAGAACCTGCTGTAATTCACTTGGCAACGTTAAAAATTTATTTTATGATGTAGTTGATAAAGTTGTCTTCCCCGCAAAATAAAAACAAATCAACATTTGGATGTTAAAAGATGGCGCCACCCATACCTATGTGATAAAAACTAATATAACTATTAACAAGGATTAAGGAACTTCCGTTTTAAGGAATAATTACTGGCAAATTCCAGAATTTTCCACTATCTTTCAGGTAAAGGGGCTTTTAGAGTACATAAATATAAAAATGTTTTTACTAAAGATGACTGATATGTAGTGGTCCATTTTTTCTTTGAATAGCGCAATAGGCAAGTGGTCTCTAGGGGTCTTCCTTCGATAAAACTGACTTATCATATTGTCTTTATATTGCAATTGCAAAGTTATCCGAACTTTACTTGTAAAATACGCTTAATGGCCCTAGGTTATTGTATGTATTGTTACTGAACGATTTGACTTGAATTTTTATTTTACGATACATCATACATCATTTGAAATCATACAAAGATGTTCTTTCGGTACATTTTCTGGGGGTATTTAGTTTTCTACGTAAGGTTAAAACAATGAACTATGCCAAAATTTCATGAAAATCGCTGACTGAATGAGAGAGGATTCAGTATGCGGTTTTTTTAACTGTTAGGAGATGAATCTATGTGTCTCCTCTTATTATTCATGATATTTATAGAATACAAAACGTCACAATTTAAGAACCCAGAAAAATTTTAAAGGTAGAACTTTATTTCTTTTTCGGGTAGTGAATGAAATGGGGAAAACCCCAGAAAATGAAGGTTACCCCACCAAAAAAAAATGTTCGAGATATCGAGTTTATTAAATTGTTCTCACATAATTGCTTTTCCTGCTTCATTACACAAAAACAGATTATTTATTGTTTAGACATTTCTCGTTGCGCTCAAGAAATGAAAAAAAGACGAAACCATTTCGGTATAGAAACGAGAATAGAATCTTTAGAACCACTTGTAACCTTGGAGATTGTACTTGATTGATACCAGTAACAAAGACAATTCTTCCTCTCGACAATACCATCAATTAGGTCTTAATGAATATCTTAAACATCACATGAACTACACATATGAATAATTCTATACACAAAGACTGACAAAGCCAATAGACGTTTTAGGCCAAATAATACATATAATTTTAGTTATCAAAGCAAGCCTTAACAACTAAAACAAAAAGACAAAAAAAGACCGTCTTCCAGTCTTAACATCTGTTTCACATGTTGAACAAAGAAGAATAAGTTAGGATAGCAGGATTGGGTGTTCAAGCTACAACGTGCCACATCCATATCAGCCTTCACTGCTTTCCAAAGAAATGTAAACTGAAAGAAAAACGAAAATAAATTCCTATCACTGGGGGTAAGTAAGGAAATCTTGTCTTTTGACGTTGGCATCTCAGTCCTCATTATAGTAATAAACGCTGAAGTTAATAATTAAATGGACAAATTATACTAGTATAAAAGTATAAAAACCCAATCATGTTAATGAAGGGTGATATAGATGGGGCATTGAACACCCAAATCTTTCTGTCCTAACTTATCTTTCTTATTTATATCTTGTTTATTCTTCTTTCTTTAACATTTAATACTAGTCAACGGAGGTTAAGATTGGTAAAAAGTATATACCCCACCGCAATGCGGATCCTACTTCCGTAGTCGCCTCCAAAACCCAGGGTACACCTTATATCCTACATTATAGCTTCTATCCTGGTGATTTTGATTTATGCAGAGTTTGTGTTGTAGTTGTTAAGATTTGTTTTAATAATTAAAATGTTTTTTTTTTCCATCACAGGTTTGATCTTGCTGTTTTTAATGTAGTCCTTCCTTTTGATGTTAATATCTACTTAACTGTTGAAATAATGTTTTTACGTATACATTATAATATAACTAAGCATCATCACTTGATACACTTATAACTTCTTACAGCGTTCGTTTTGAGAAGTATTAGATACGCGTGTACGAGGTTTAACTCATCTAGGGGAGTTTTGGTATCTGTATTTTCTTAAATGGCATCTTTTTCGTACATTGGCTAAATGACCAGGGGAGGGACACCTACGGTTCTGATATAGTCGTCTCTACTGACAACAGTGAAGGCAACCAGCCAGTAGTATCCGCCGCTTAAAGAACCTTATCCGACACTTTGAACTGAATGCTCAGAGCGCTTTCATTGGTTTTACCTCTCGAACCCTGGACTATTAGACCCGAAACATGACATGTTAATCCTAAGCTATCCCAACAGCAAAATGAATAAAATAATGAAATGTGAGCTTTCATTCAGCCCCCAATAGTACA
The DNA here is from genome assembly GCF_000517525.1 of Limulus polyphemus. Lineage (NCBI taxonomy): Eukaryota > Metazoa > Arthropoda > Merostomata > Xiphosura > Limulidae > Limulus > Limulus polyphemus. The sequence goes on along the minus strand of NW_013665697.1, from coordinate 659,018 downwards.
GCGGTATGTCTGCGGACTTAAACGCTAGAATCCCGGCTTCGATACCCGTGGACAGAGCACAGATAGCCCATTGTGTAGCTTTGTGCTTAACTACAAACAAACAGACAAGCTTTCATTCAATATCTAGCGCGAGACAAATAGTTCCTGTGGTTATCTTACATGCCATATTGACCACTCAGTACCTACTAGATAATGTGAGAATATTTGCGTTACTGAAAATATAAATAAGTTAACAAACGTATGATCAGCATCAGCGATAAAGCTTAAAAAAAATATGAAAAGTTAAGAATATGTGAGAAAACATATTATGTTGTCTCTCTAGTATTTGGAAATTCGACTGAAGTGTAGATCGCATTATAAAATAATTTGTTAAATGTAAAGTTACGTGTTAAAACAGAACATATATTTAAGTAAAACGCTTAATATTTTGTTACGACAGCTTCGTCAGAATCTGGTTTAATATTGCAACTGATACCCTTAGGTTAGTGTTAGCCCTTGACGACGCCGTCGTGGCGAAATATTGGTGACTTTAATAAAATAGTCTAGAGTACTTGGTTGTTTGTTATTTAATAAAACAAAAAGTGATTGAAGAGGTCGTCGATCTAATTTGTTTGTAAACGTTTGAATCTTTGTATAAAGATACGGAATCATTTTCAATCGCTAAAAATAAAATACGGTTTAGTAAAGACGTCAATTTCTTCATCTCTAGAAAGTGTTTATTCAATGACGAAAAAAAAAAAACACTTCATCGACAATAGATTAAGGAAGGTGTAACTTTAGACTCGAGTAAGCAGTAATAGTTATTTGTCACTTTGAGACCCGGAGTCTAATGATCCTTTTGATATATTTGTGCTTGCCAGTGTTTAATTATAAGGGTTAATGTACAGTTCTTGTCTTCATTAAACATCATTATAAAAAACACAATTACAAAGGGTCAGGTTTCTGATACAACTGTCTAGATCTTACCTTTGTTTATCCGTCAATCTTTGTCATTTAATTTTCCCTTACATCAAAATATATAAGTATGTATAAACTATAAACAATATCGTAAAATTGAAATTCAAAACCACGCCTCTGTTATAATTACTTGTTGTCATAAAGGTCATATCACCCGTATACGTTGGGGATATTCCGTCTATCAGGCTTAATCGTTTGGAGTTGAGTGCTTGAACCCACAACGTCTCAACCCCCACTGCCTTTCACTGTCTATCAGGCTTAATCGTTTGGAGTTGAGTGCTTGAACCCACAACGTCTCAACCCCCACTGCCTTTCACTGTCTATCACGCTTAATCGTTTGGAGTTGAGTGCTTGAACCCACAATGTCTCAACCCCAACTGCCATTCACTGTATGCAGCCATTTGTGGGAAGGCAGTTACCTTTAATATTTAGAAATAGCTTTGATGTATAATTAAACCAATCCGAAAAAACTTCTACGAAGTAAAACTTACAACCTCCACATTTTAAATTGATTTTGATTATATTGTTTATTATTTAAATCCAGTTCGTTATTGTTTTATAGTGCTGATTTTAATCGCCTATGAACATTTAATCTATTACACAGCACTAGGTATATTGATTTAAGTATGCATGTGTATACACACACATAGTGATAAATGTATGTATGTGTATATATTTAATGGATTTCCCTCTATGAATGTTCACAGCAGATCAACAGCAACTAACTATAGTACAGAAAGGACTGATCCCCACGAAATATGTTTATCAATACTTAAGCACAATTAAACCAGAAGCATATGACTTCTTGCAACAATGGGAATGCATTATTGACTCATTGTAATCTTTCAAGTACTAATTGAGACCAATAGATCATGAATTATTAAATACAGACGAAAGTCTGGCGTATATCTGTGTAAGAATGTGGCGTGATCTCCTCTAAAAGTCATGCAGGAATTGTAACCAATACACAGGTTACACGACCTGGTTAAAAAAAGGTATAAATATGACACTGTCATGTCTTGGAATTCACTCCTAATAATGACATTGTAACGTCGAAACGTATGGAGTCAACTTTTTTGGAGGCCATATAATGCCTTAATTTAAAATGTTTTTAATTGTGTTCCCATTTTAACGTTGTTATTTATTTATTTATTTTCCTTGGACTTCTTGGGTTGGGTATCTTCGCTGTTAGCGATGTTTTCAACCCCTATTCCAAAAACACTTAATAAGGTGGAGCCTGATTAGTAAAATTACTAAGCAACTAAGAAGAACCGTCACGTGTAAGGTTTCATATATCTACGACATTTGGTCAACGTAGTTTTCACTATTTAAGAAATTTAATATTCTATGTTAAATATATGTAATACTATAGATTTTGAATTAATCAAATTTAATATTGTAAATCACTTTAAGTTACAGAAACACACAAACTTAAGTCTTTTTTAGTATATGGCTACTCCAGTTAGGTGTACAAGGACCAATAACACATCCTGTTTGTATATGACGTCTTGAGCATGTAGTACGGCTATGCTTATTCAAATCCACAATAGCGTGTGAGAGTAAACTTGCTAAATTAAGTCTTCTCAACGGTTAAATGTGAAAGGTGGGCTCACAAAGAGAACAAACCAAGATAACCAGTTCCTAAAAGCGGAAAGATAACTTTAAAAAAGCTAGTATTGAATTTGAGTAAAGTCGGAGATAGCGTATATAGTTTTAAATCTCTATAGTGTGATAAATGATAAATACTTGGGCTGGAGTATGTATGATTAGGAGAAGGAAAGTTATTTATACCGTATAGCAACTATGTTAACTATAAGAATCAATTCCCGTTAAAACGATTTCATTTCGTGAGTGGCTGATGTGAAAAAATAGGCATTGATTTTTATGTGAAAGCTCTATAAATCTATGTCAACACTCAAGTTTAAACGTATACGTTTTTTAAACTTTTTTTTTTTTTTTGTGATATTCTGCTCTAACCGAACGTTGAAATCAATGGCAACTGAACACTAGCAGGTGTTTTATGAGTGTATTCGCCAATCTAAACTAATATAATTGTTTCAAAAATTGGAATTTTCAACCTGAAAATCAAGTGGGCTATACTGTCAAGTAGGATTCAGCCATAGCCGTACCTAATGTTTCAATACTAAATAAAAGAAAGGCCATGGCACTTTGAACCTTTTAATAAGGTTTACTGTCTTTTTTTATAAAGCTTCTACAATTGAAAGTGCGAGGATAATCGGTGGCATCACGTCTCGAATCCAGGATCTATCGATCTATAGACCGATGTGTAACTACTGAGTCACATCAAGTCTCGAATCCTGGACCTTTTCGATCTATAGACCGATGTGTAACTACTGAGTCACATCAAGTCTCGAATCCTGGACCTTTTCGATCTACAGACCGATGTGTAACCATTGAGCCACGACCGACCCATTTCCAGTAAATGTTCTGTTTTACTGTGTGAAATATATCATTTCAATACATTAAAGCAAATTTATATTCAACAAAATTGTATGAGTAAAAGTTAATGTGTTAGAATATCTTCAAAAACCTTTCATAAATCTCGTAGCTTGTGAACATTATTTTCAAAAACCTGATACGTACAGTATCTCTTACAGCTAAAAAAACGATTCGTTGATTCAACCATTCTTAAAATATATAGGCCCGGCATGGCCAGGTGGATAAGGCGCTCGACTCACAATCTGAGGGTCGCGGGTTCAATCCGCACTCCCCACCAAACATGCTCGCCCTTTC
>NW_013665697.1:648103-655048 GCF_000517525.1 Limulus polyphemus | reverse complement strand
GGTGATGACTAGCTGCCTTCCCTCTAGTCTTACACTTGCTTAAATTTAGGGACGGCTAGCGCAGATAGCCCTCGTGTAGCTTTTGCGCGAGATTTCCAAAAACAAACAAACAAACTTAAAATATAGGTATGACAATATTAGCGATTCAAAATGCACTTGGAATAACAGTCTGTCAAGTAACACTCTGCCCAATTTAAATATCTAAGTGTTATCATGAGAGGTAAAAACCCATTTCATTTATGAAATTTTTCTAAAATAATCCATGTTTTGGAAAAGAAAACACATTATTATCTTATGTGGAATTTGTCACTAGCCATACTTCGTCTATAACTTTTCTCAAGATGATTGGGGTGGAAAACTGTCGGAATTACCGCCGTTTAAGTGAATAATGAACAAAGGTAACATGAGTCTTCCAACGAAGACATTAAGAAATATAGTTCATGAATATTATTTCATCTCTTCCGCACGGATTCATCCGATTTATAACGTGACATGTTTATGAACATCATTTTTGATTTACTTCAACACGTGTATTTGACTGAAGCGCAATATTGCATAAATAGCATTTTTTATGAAGCTGACACATGAAGCGTTACTTCTTGATTCTATAAAAATTAGTGTGAAGTCGTTGATTAATAAATGCAGTAATTCTCTAGCTTCACCATTCGCAAAAAAATTCTCGTAGTTCAATTTTTTTGTCTTGCGTATAAGCTGACAATAAGAAGTTGCACTGCTATCAGGTTATTATTGCGTTCCATAATATATATAGTCAAAAATAACGTATTAAACATCAAAATAATACTGTCAAGTTATCCTATCAAATATAACATTGCTATTTTCAGTGAAGACGGCAAACAACTTCAGATAAATGTTTATTTATTCTTCCCGACGTTTCGGCTTACGCCTTTTTTTAAGGGTCTATGAACGTCACTGGTTATAAAACTGATTTTGAATTATAGTAACCGAAAAGAATATAAAACTACAACAATATAATGGAACGGTGCACGGTAAAGCATGCTAAAAGTATTTTTAAACAGGTTAGTGTCGCAGAACAGAAAAATAAATAGAAATGATAATAGGGCCAGGCATAGTATCTATTGATGCCCTGGTCACTATTGAAAAGAGCAGATTTATTGCTACCGTGTATTCCAAACCATGTGTCAAACCCATTATTTTACATTATAATATCCACCAGCTATCAATCAAGTTAATAGTATTGAAAAATCTACAACACCATGGACAGTGAGGCGCTAGCCAGCATGAAACTTCAGAAGCTATTGTTTTTTCCATTAGATTGACATAAAAGATTTTAACAAAGGAGAGCAAAGCATGAAATCAGCACATCAAAACACTGTCTCATGGATTATGCACTTCGTGTATAAACTTTTAACTACTCGTCTTCATCAAGCGATTCGAAGATCTGGTTTAAATATCCACATCAAATAAAAAACCAGTAAAAATGAAGATTATACTTACTGGTTGGCTTCCATAATAACAATCCATGCAAATCCAAAAAGAAATGCTCTGGTTTGGTTTGAATTTCTCCCAAAACTACACATGGGCTATCTGCGCTAGCCGTCCCTAATTTAGCAGTGAAAGGCTAGACGGAAGGTAGCTAGTCATCACCACCCACCACCAACTCTTGGACTACTCTTCTACCAACTAATAGTGGGATTGACCGTTACATTATTACACTCCCACAGCTAAAAGGGCAAGCATGTTTGGTGAGACGAATATTCGAACCCGCGACTCTGAGATTGCGAGTTGAGCGCCCTAACCACCTGGGCGGAAAAGTGCTTTACTACGACCAATGGCTTAAAGAAATCGTGCACACTTAGGAACACCGTCTATGAAATGACACGTACACAGGTTCCAGCCACATACGTAAGTAAATCCAGTTGTCCAATATATGATCGTTTCAAAGAATATATAAAATATTAATAATGATAATATTGCCGTATTTTGAGAGAGCGTGTTGGTTTACGGATCGAACGATCCAATGTACTGTTTTAAGAATTGCTGTGATTGAAGAAATAATTATTGCAGTTATGTTTCAAAACATTCAACAAAATTCAATGACGCTATCTGCTCCTAGGGTGATTGGCACAAGATTTATCTTCCAACAGGACAGTGACCGAAATCAAACGACTAAATCAACTCTGAGATGTTTAAAGAAGTCAAAAATACAAGTTTTGAAATGGTCTTGGCAATCAACAGGTCTCAGTACGTTATAAATGGTTTGGACTGATCTGAAAAAAGCTCCAAATAAGCATCGTATGTCCAATCTGTCTGATCTGGGAGAAATATGTGAGAGAGAATGGGCCTTTTAGAAATGGGTTGTCATGTCGTGGCGTCTGGAGTGCTCGACTTGCAATCTGCTGGTCACCATCTTGACACCCGTCACCGAACATGCTCTCCCATTCAGTCGTGGAGGCATTATAATGTGACGGTCAATACCCCTAATCGTTGGTAAAAAGCAGACCATGAGTTAGCAGTCATTGGAGTTGACTAGCTACCTTCCATCTAGTCTAGAACTATAAAATTATTGACGGATAGCGTGCTACTTTTCTTTAAATACAAGAAATCAACTAACCCTTTCACAAATACAATATGCTATTGGTGGGTTTCAGAATCCAATGAGTTTTAGCTTTCAGAAATAAAGAAGTGTCTTGACTGGTTTTAAAATCCACACGGGTTTGTTTATTTATGTTACTTTCACAAATAAGACTTCCTCTTGATAGGTCTCAAAACTTAATGAGATATATCTTTATGAAATATATTAAAATACTCCAACAATCAACGTTGTATAACACACAATAGAAACTATTATTTAAAAAAACCGATCAACGGTCGTAAAAGTTAATATGGAATTTTGTTTCAAGATCACCACCGATTTTTTTAAAATGTACGAATTTTGAAAGCTTGGAATATTTTTTTATATTATTTTTGTCTTCTTACAACAACGCAATGCTGTCGGTAAATCAATAAATAATTCAATATTCGCTTGAGCTCCCAACCGAAGAGTAGGCGACAGAAAGAACTTTTGAAGTTGAGTGAGAAAAATATATTTATATACACCAAGTTTGTAATTAATTACAAACTTGGTGTATATAACAACTCTATAACTTTAAATAATTTATTGTTCAAGTCTATATTCAATAAAAATAAAGTTATTTTATTTTAAACAGTTTCTCAAAACCTAAACAACAAATAAATTTAAATAACTTTTTTGAATATATAAAATATACTAAAATACTCAAAGTTTGTATGATACATATTATAATTTTCTATTTAAATCCGATCATCGGTCTTAAAAGACACTCTACATGTTTTGAAGTCGTCCTTAGAAGTGTGAAAACAAATTCTGTGCAACCTTTAAATACAAAAAGCCATGGTCATGTGACTATTAATTTACATATTTAAATAAAGATCCCGCTATCTACTTACTTTCTGATTTTCTAACCCCTCATCCTTATTTAAGATGAAATTATTTTACTGTGTTTCATTATTTCTATAGGTTCTCTAACATTTCTAGCCGTCACATTATTCGATTAAGCCAAAATAACGGTTTTTTCCCATTCGATTAAATTACCAGTATAATTTGCATGTTCAGCTAGTGAAGAGTTTTCACTTTTTGTTTTTAACATTTCTCTCATGTTCATTTACTCTGAATTTTAATTTTTTTATAGTTTGACCAATGTATACAAAAACCACATTCACATTCCATTTTATAAATACCCGTTTTCTCCATTAGATTGATTTCATCTTTAGTTTTTTTTAATGTTTGACTAATTTTATTCAATGGACTATAAATGGGAATGAGATTTTAGTTTTGTTTTTAAAATTTACGAAATATTTGACATGGCACACCTGGAACATATTTCTTTTTTATCTATTTTATCAAATGTCGATTTTAGTTTACTTTTTGATCATAATTTGCTATTTCCATAAAGTTTTCTCACCACTATATTACCAATATGAAGCGAGAAACCTCTATTTAATGCTACATATTTTATTAACAACACTTCATTTTTTAAATCTTCTGGGTTATAACATAGCTTTAAAGACCTGTAAGAATAAGAGTAGTAAGCTGACATTTTTTGTGACTTTGTATGACATGATTGTTGGGGTGGCGGCATGATAACAGGAAAAGGTTTATGATAAACCTTAGTTTTTAAATTATTTTTGTTTTTCGTAACTAATACGTCCAAAAACGGTAAACTATTATTTTATTCAAGTTCATAAGTAAATTGAATAGCGGGTTCAAGACTATTTAAGTAATTAACAAAAACTAGCAGGTTTTCTTTACTTCTTTACCATGTCGCCACACCACGAAAGTGCCATTGACATACTTAGCCAATATTTCTGGCTTACGTTTAGCATTTCGTAAAGCATCAGATTCAAACCTATCCATAAAAATGTCACGCAGCTTGTTTGTAATTGTTTGTTTTTAATTAAGCACAAAGCTACACAATGGGCTATCTGTGCTCTGCCCACCACGGGTATCGAAACGAGGATTCTAGCGTTGTAAGTCCGCAGACATACCGCTGTGCCACTAGGGACGGTCACGCAGCAAGCGAGATAATGGACAACCCATAGCTAAGCCTTCAGTCTGTTTATATATGTTATTATTAAATTGAAAATGTGAATTTTCCACACTACTTTTTTCACAAATTTATTATGTCTAAAATTTTAATGACTGGCACAGTGTTCACTCGTAATTTGTCTTCGAAACAATTAATAGCTTTATCAATAAATAGTTACGAGAATAATAAGACATCTACACATATTAGAGAAAGCACAGAAATAGTGAAACACAGTAAAATAATTTCATCTTAAATAAGGATGAGGGGTTAGAAAATCAGAAAGTAAGTAGATAGCGGAATCTTTTTTTAAATAGATAAACTAATAGTTATATGATCGTGGCTTTTTCTATTTGTATGTTGCACAGGATTTGTTTTTCACACTTCTAAGGATGACGTGAACGACTTCGAAACATGTAGAGTGCCTTTTGAGACCGTTGATCGGTTTTTTAAATAAAAAAATCTTTAAATATTTACAAAAGTTTTTTGATTTTATTATATTATTTTTGTGGTTTGAATGGTGAGAAACTGTTTAAAGTAAAATAACTTTGTTTTCATTGAATGTGGAATTAAATGATAAATTATTTAAAGTTATAGAGTTGTTGTATACCCCAAGTTTGCAGATTAATTACAAACTTATCTTACTAAAATACATACCTTTTTGCATTTTTCTCGCTAAATAATAAAAACAATATTGCAAGCTTTCACAATTCATACATTTTTTTTAAAAAATCCGGTGGTCTTGAAACGAATTGCCAATTTAAACATCAGCAAAGTTGCATCAGAAAGTTACTTACCATGTGAGTTAACAGAAACTTTATGTACGCACTTCTCAAATAGCACTAGCGTAAGTTACACCACTTACTGAAATAAAAGTAAAACTTGATTATCATTCTTATTTTGAGATGCACTTTAAGTTTGCACCATAAACTTTTCATGGGTACATATACTGTTTTCACAACTCAAACTAAGGTTTGTCGGCTTTAAATAATTATTTTCAATATAAAAACCATTACAGTTAAATCAAATAAATTCTCAAAACATGTTTACTTTATTTCGAAGATAGTGTTAAACACGTTCTGTGTTCTGAAATAATGTGTTTCGCTATATGCAAAACTATAGCAATCTCACATAATCCTTCAAATGTTTCATTATATTTATTTCATGTTCATGCATCAAAACTATATCTAGTATTTTATAGGTAGGTATCTTTGCTTTAGAAAGTTACGAAAGCAAAACAAAGTATTATTTAAAGTTTTATCTGGACGTTCTTTTCGAGACAGCCTGTTAAAACTCTGGAAACGATTACTAAAATCTTCCATCTAAAAGAAAAAAGTACTTCGAGCTAAAGGAACTTCAGGTAAAACTGAACTCAAAGCAGTTCTAGCTGCTGTTGTTAGTTTGCTTAAAGTGGTTTCACAAGTTTTATTATTCTAACAGAGATGAAACAGAATTTTATGACCACTTTTCCACACTCGTGGGAATTCGTCTTCAGAGATTTTGTTCGTCTTTTAAAAAGTTTCGTGACAGGATAATAAAGTTTTAAAAGAAAAAAAGAAGTTGTATATTTTCCCTTCACTGTGGTGCAGTAGTGCCCGTTATCATAGTTTAATATTGTGACAGTGAGTTAATTACTTAGTTTTTGTTTGTCTTTTTCAGGTAAGAACACAACATAGTTTCAAAAGTACACTGATACTAAGTATCTACATACTATTTCTTACCATTATGATTTTATAAGAGTTTTTTTTTATAGTCCTTAAAATTCAGTTAATGTATCTTACAGGCATGTAATAGACAATGGTACACATAGAAAACCACAGGTTGTCCCTGTATGTCTAGGTTAAAACCGTTGGCCACACAACTCTTATTATAGGAATGTTGACCTTTTTTTTTGTATTTCATTGTACATTGCACTTTAGCTGCATTTGTTGGTTACTTGTTTTACTCGCAGTATGCCCCACTCCCGGCGACTAAATGGTAAACTTGGAGCTTTATAAGGCTTAAGTTCAAAGTTCGATACCTGATTGGGCACAGCACAGATAGCTCATTATGCAACTTTAAGTAGTCAATAAGTGTTCGTGATGGCTTAGAAGAAATATTGATCTTTGAATTCCAAGAGCACAATTTATTTGTAATAATTCCTGTTTGTTCACTATTCGAGAATCGAAGATAAAATATATTACTGTTGTTCTTTTAAGGATTTTGGAAGCAGTCGTTACATCATGTACTGCTACAGACGTTCTTGTCCAAAAAATACCACAACCTTAACCACATTTCTCTATACAAAGCCGACCAACATCGAAAAATACCTAGACAAAATAAATAGAAGAAATATTATCAGATGGTGGAACGGATTTATTAT
>NW_013665697.1:634312-648093 GCF_000517525.1 Limulus polyphemus | reverse complement strand
AGCTTTGTATTGTTACGTAATCTGAATTTCCGAGAAACTCTCCACACGCCTATAAATATAACCAACGCGACGCGCTAAAAACACAGAATCTATTATTAGTTTGCTATACTTGGTGTGCTATAAACTTCGTAAGCTATAACTGTGATTAACACTTATTAATCGGGAAACTTCAGATATTTGACCAGAAACGTTTATAAATTTCGAACATTACTAACCATTTAACTTCAGTGGATTCACATCGGACATTAGTGCTTTTACGAAAACATTACCTTACGTCATCGATGGAAACTCAATCTCTAATAGGCGTATGAACAGTGAAGACTACAGGGCTAGCTAGCTCCCTGTTAAGTAACTTATACCCACGTCAACTCGAAGTTAACACGCTCATCGTCAACTCTCGATAATATATCAAGGAATTTCCAGACTAGAAAGAAGACTTTATATTGCTTGTAAGTTTGTGAAACTTTCGTGTATAAATCATTGTTTGTAATAACTATTTGTAATAACAGTTGTTGTATATTGTACTGTTGTTTGTATATTAAAACATATTTGTATAAAAGAAAGAAAATTGTATGTATCAATCTTGTTGGCAAATATAATAAACTGACTATATATCGGCTTTTACTTAACTAATAAATCCAAAGTACAATTTAACTGAGTTTTAGGCTATTAGAAATCGCCATACGTAACATAATATTCATTTTCAGCTGAGTTCAATATATATATATAAAATGAAGAAATGCTACTATAGGAAACCCAGCGACGTAGGGGTAATTTTCACAAAAATCTGCTACTTTCAAAGCAGTGAACTATATTACTCCTAATCCTTAAGAATAAAGCAGAATTTCTCTGATTATCTGCCATACTCATTCCGGTCATTCCACAAATCAACGAGAGTATCAGAAGGATGTCTACAAAAAATTCAAACTCAGATAAAAAAAAACACAAAACATTATCATAAGCACCAAAAATCCAGCCATCAACAGAGATCAAAGACTATATTACTGATTTCAATCATATTCTTCTAACAAGGCACTGCCAGGCCTTGTTGACAACTTTTTATTTAGTAATGATACTTGTATATATATATATATATACACATACACACATATATAGATTTTTTTCACACGTTGCAATACCCCTACTCAATGAACAGGGCCGAAAGGAAATAGCTTAACTTACAACACCCCTCCCCCCATCTCCTCCCTCACGAGTATTATATCTCAGATCCCTACCAAGATACCAATAGAAGAAGAAGGTTGTGAAAATAGGTCAAGAAATCTTACAGAAAAAATAACACCGAGAATCCACGGCAGATCCTTATTCCTCCATCAAATTTCATCCGAAACTGAAAATACAAATCAGCCAAACGCAAATTCACATCGCAGATCAATGAACTCAAACCCAGCTATAAAATTTGGTATAAAAATCCACAACGGAAACTTCTACATCCGGCCTCAAATCAAAACAACCAGTGAAGCCACAAGTTAATCAACACAAGTCAACTTAACTAAAAAGTCCGATCTCCCGGAGGTCGAGTCCAACAACGACGAAGAAAATACTAACACCGGGGACTTTCTCTGCAAATTGTTAGAAACAACGCTAAAAGAAATTCATCAAACGCTCAAAGAAGTAGTAGGAAAAATACCAAATGATCTTCTCTCACCGATATAGTTCGAAGACATTTACAGTCTATCAAAGTTTGCAAACCTACTTGGATATTACTCTCAACATCATTCATTGACTTTCATCTGGCACAAGTTCTATCTAGAGAGAGCGGGTCAAGTGATTTTGTGGCACAAGTTCTATCTAGAGAGAGCGGGTCAAGTGATTTTGTGGCACAAGTTCTATCTAGAGAGAACGCGTCAAATGATTTTGTGGCTCAAGTTCTATCTAGAGAGAGCGGGTCAAGTGATTTTGTGGCACAAGTTCTATCTAAAGAGAGCGGGTCAAGTGATTTTGTGGCTCAAGTTCTATCTAGAGAGAGCGGGTCAAGTGATTTTGTGGCTCAAGTTCTATGTAGAGAGAGCGGGTCAAGTGATTGGCAGAGCACAGACAGCACCTTGCGTAGCTTTGCGCTTGACAACAAACAAACCAAACCAATACTCCCCTATCCGAAATCACATTGCTACACACACTATACATTAAAACAGATATAAAACAGAGACGATATAGTGTGCTTTTATGAAACAGTTTTCTCACGTTTTAATCATAATCGCGCCACCATTCCACATTTTTTCCATTTCAAGAAAGCATACTATTCTGTGTAGCACAGTGACCTGCGGAATAAGCTCTTACATCTCAATCTATTATCTACGTTTATGAGGTGCATTTCTCGTATTCTTCAGTGACTAAAGTTACAATTAATCAACCTTATCTTTATCTTTCAATTTTTCTGCTGAAATCCCACAAGTTTTCTGTCAATGGCTTTCCCTTTTCTTCCTTTCTTTATCTTGTGCAACACAATATACCGCTAATATTGCCATTTGGAACACTTCACAAAGTAGAATTCATTCTACATAAATTTCAGTACTGAGTGGAAATTAATTGTATATCCTCATAATAACTAGGCCTTCAATGTTTACCGTCGATTAATATATATATATATATTAGGTATCATCTTCAATTAAAAACTCAAATGACACATTCATAAGAATAATTCCGTATCTAAAGTCAGTCAGACAATTACCTAAACCTATGTAATATCGGTGGAAATTGTAAAAGTTGGAACCCATCATCCATTCTTTTAATCTACATAGTTTTTATCCGTCATGTTTTTTGAATACGGGTTTCCTATTTTGTGTTCAATGTCAGACTTTCTCTTTAAAATAATTCAAAAGCAGCAAATTCGAACGAGTCGTAGAGGTTATCGTTTATCTCCTTATATTCCTTCTTATCTCTCAAAAATTTCAAACCTTTTATATATAATTTTTTTTTACGTCAGCAGCACAAAGCTTTTTCAACAAAGCTGCTTCGAGAAATTCTCTAAAGATACCATTTCTTACATTGCGCATATACGTTTAACTTGAGATATAGGTTACCTTATAATGTACTTTTTCTCAAATAATTTATTTCTTGGTATATTTTCCGAGTTTCCTTAACGTCCTTCTTTTATGTAAATGTCTTTCCCAGGACTACTTTATTAAAGTAAACTGTCTCTTTTCAGCACCCCGTTCATGAAATTCCTTATTTCTCTCTTGACTTTGATAATCCTCTTCAAATCATTTCGTTATCCCTTTTAATGTTATGCCCAGTTTTCTACTTTTTGTGTATTCTATAAATTTATTTTACCATGTTGTGTTTTTTTTCTTTTTATACATGAAGCGAGTTGAAGAGAATGTTTTTACACCCTGAATAGCCCAGATATTCCATAAAAATTCTATCAGGGAAGAAAAACAAACAGTTTTAATGTAGTAAGCCTGTGGAAACATCAAATTTTCTCATTTTCAGTTTGTGTACATTATCAAATGTGTTATGTATTCCATTTTAATGTTACAAACTCTTTTAACGTGCTGGGTTTTGTTATATTTTTGTCATAGAATTATACTGTTATTGAACATGATCCAAATAAATTTCAAAATATGATATTACAATTCTAAGAAAGAAATAAGTTGATTTTTTGGGATTTCAAGTACATGCTATTGTTTTATTCTGTTTATGCTTTTTATCAGACTTTGGTTACAAAATCAATATAATATTTATTTTCTTTTGAATAACCATGTATTACATTAAAAATGGAAATATAAGCTACCATTTTGTTTATTCTGTAATCCTAAAGTATTCGCTTATTTATTCAAATGATGTTAGGCTCGGCCTAGTTATTAGCATTTCAGGCTGTGGATTGGAAAGTCTAAGGCTCGAAACCAGATATACCGCTGAATACGATTCACATTTTAAGCTATGGAGGTATTATAAATCTAGCTGTCATTCCTGATAATTAGTTAAGAGTAGCACTATAGGGGACGGTCGGTACTAATGACTGTATGCCCTTCTTTTGGTCAGCAGCTCTAAATTATGTATAGCTTTTTCTCAACAACTTTAGCTGCCTCTGACTTGTTCGTTTAGACAATATACTGCATGAGACATCGTATAGGTTGAAAATGTTTACTGGATAGTGGAGTAATAAGATGTTACCAAAGGGTAAAGTAGTGACCATAATATTTAAAGGATGAAATGAGACTAAAGAAATAATCTTATTTCACTGGTATTTTAGACAGCGTACACATTGCGATATAAAAGTTGTAATTAATTACTACTGCCTTATTTTTTAAAAGGGGCAATGTTTCTTTCTCTATACTGAGACCTAAATGCTTTTCCACTCAAGAAATAAGACCTCACTAAACATTAGAATGTTGTGTTGAATAACACAAAACTTATTTTGTTCTTTTGTACAATAAACACTTTAGAATAAAGTTATTACGGCTTATTAGTTAAATGTATATATAATGTGGAACTACCTCCAAAATTTGAACTGAAGACATTGTGAGCTTTTTTGTCGCCGAAGTTGCACATTACTTTGAAGGGGAAGATATTTACGTAGAAAAAAAAACGTGATTTATTACCCCTGTAAACACGCAAAAATATCGACTTAGAAAGCTGGTGTAATACAGAAAGATGCATCAAAGAGACAAGCTGCGACTGAACGCAATATTTACTTCGAAAGGTCCTGTGTTACCTGTCAGACAGCAGAATTCGTGCTATGTACCTCACCTACACATACATTCTTAGATTATTCGTGTTATGATTGCTGAAGTTTCGTTTCAATGTATAAGCCTTTACTCAACATTAATAACCTAAATTACTTTCTGTGTTTGGATAACATGTGACATACCATCATAATTAGTCATCCGTAATTATTTAGCGGAAAACTGGCTATTATAATATGTGACATACCATCATAATTAGTCATCCGTAATTATTTAGCGGACAAACTGGCTATTATAACATGTGACATACCATCATAATTAGTCATCCGTAATTACCTAGCGGACAAACTGGCTATTTATTGATTTGTAAGTTTCTTTTCTTCATGAAATTCACATTTTAACCAAAAATATGAATTCGCAAATAAATTGCTGAAGTTTTTTAAAATTATTTACAATTAGTAATTCAAGCATTTTAGTGAGTTATATTTTAAAATGCAATGTCTGGTTTGGTTATCATTTGTTATTTGTCACCGCAAAGAGTTAAGATACTAGTATAGCTTAGTATATCTTCACATACAATATTATGTATAGGGAAGAAGTCCCCCGGTAGGACAGTGGTAAGTTTAAGGACTTAGAACGCTAAAATCTGAGGCTCGATTCCCCGCGGTGAACACAGCGGATAGCCTAATGTGGCTTTGCTCTAAAAAAAAAGCAAACAAAACAGGAAGATAGTGCTTGAACCAAGTTTCAGCAAAGGATCTGCAACAGTTATTCACTAGAGTTCGTTTACAACAAAAATATATACAAGACGTACTATATAAACACAAAAGCAACATTTAATCTATTCGTCAATCATAACTTAGTGAGTAATTAGCAAAAAACACAGTTTATAATAACAACAATTAACACATTTCGAATAAACGATCATTTCTTTGGACTAATATCTGTGGAAGAGAAAAATGCGTTAAAAAATAACTTAAAAATTCTCTCATTTAGCTTCATTAGCAGTATTTTTTGCAGATCTCGTTCATATGGTAATGTAACATTAAAAGTGCATGCGTCTTTAAAACGTTACATCTTAATTGCCCAGACAAAATCATCAAAAGTTGGTGATTGGTATTTACTTATGTAAGATTTAAATTTTAAATGATGTTTTAACTAGTAAGAATACTTATTTAAATTTACTGCCAATTGTGCCGTTCAACTGCATATTTTATGCGAATATTTGGTCTTTGTGCGTTAATGTATATTTTTATAACATACAATATTTTATGATTTGACCAAACATTATGAACTTACGACACGAACAAAGAAGATCACACTTCAGCTATTGAGCGAAGCATGCAAGAAAAAGAAAGATTCTAAATTAGTTCAAAACAACACGGCTACTAATCTTACAGTTCAGTTGCTCAGAAAATCTGTAATTCGTTGTTTGATAAAACTGAAATGTTTAGGCGTGTTCTCTTAAAAACATTAAGGCAAATGTATCTTCGTTTCCTTAACTGTTTCCCGCGAGTTGAGCGAGATGGTGAGCTAACAGTATCTTGCACGTAATTATTTCTAATGATTAAGGTGATAAATTGGGACATTAGAAACAATAACCTCACATGTCTTAGAGGCTGAATAAGTTCTCTAGACGGGAAATTGGTCTCCAGGCACAAGCGTTAATGACGAGCCTTTGGAAAAGTGATTAATACAGAATACATCCCTTTGAAATGAGTGTTCTGATATGAACGAGGATCATTTATGTAGCATCGCTTTTGTACAAAGACACCTTGATGCAACCCCGTAATGGGATAAGCAATTTACTGGTTGTTCCAAATCATTTAACATGCTGGTCGTCCATGCAACTGAAAAGGCTGAGACTAGTCGGTTTGTTTAAGAAATTAGATAATTTCTTTCTAGATCTGAAACTGATGTGTGAAGCATTTCTAAAATATTATTAGAGGAGCTGCGTTGAACTTTAATCGCCTTAGCACAGTTACATATATCTAAGTAGTCTTTCTTAACATCGGAGCCCATTTATCGGTTTTCCGTTACAAAGTTTAGTTTCCAGGTGGATTAATCAGTTTGCCTTTCAACCAAATTGACGCTAATATAATACCACGAGAGTGGAATGGTTTTTATCTAAATAATTCGGCATGATAACAGGAATAACAAAGGTACTTTTATGACAATGCATGCACACTCGATGAATTTATGAACAGAATATAATCCTAAAATCAAAACAAGATGACCTTAATAAAGTATTATTATAACGACCAACTATGTTAGCTGTGATCTTAATCTGTTTGTTTTGTTTCAAAGTGGAGTTTGTTTGCTTCAGAATTTTCACACAAAGCTGCAAAAGGACTATCTGCTCATAAATGCACCAATTTTGAACTGATAGACTAGGGATAAGACAACCAGTTAACAGCACCCACCGCCATCTCTTGGACTACTCTTGTCTGACCGAATAGTGGGATTTGATCGTCTCTCTTATACCGTACCTATGGCCCCAAAGTGGGGATCGCATTTTTGCGCCAATGAAAAATAAACTATGAATCCTTGGATTTACAATTCAATCCCACAAACAGCTTGGCCACGCCCGACCTCTAAAATAAAATATTCCGGCAAGAAAATCTACATTTCATGGTGGTTTTTTTCATCTCTTTCTTAAATAATCAAGTGAAAACAATAAATTTATTTGAAGGAAAGCTTATGAAGTAATAATTAATAACTTCAATTAACACGATCAAGGAAGCTATAATCAAAGAATAAACTGCCCAGAATTATACACAGTTTAAAGATACAGTTCTCTATCCGAATAGATCCAAGTAAAAGCTCCCATTGTGCACCACAGCCTGGATATAATTTACGAAAGTTGTCCATGACAGCTTGGATAAACATTACTTATGTTCAAGTTGGAATCCATCTAATATTTTCCCATGTAAAAAACACGAATTATTCAGTTTGAAGCCAGATTCTATGTATCATAATGACACTTATATATGTATATAGTTCCCGAAATCCAAACCCTGTCTTCGTCAGGGGAGATGAAAATAGTCAACATACAGGATTGCTGGACAGGGTGATGTATGGTGGACATTTTACTACCTGGAGCATTACGGTTACCATGAAGGCTTGTTTGGATTTACCTGGAAAAGAGCTGGTAAACGGGTCTCTTGTGAACCTGGGTGGACTAATTCGCCGATCAGTGGATTCAACTAATTCAAGAACCATCCACAATGAATAGAAACCCAGGACATGGCTTGGGACAAGAAGGTGTTCCTTCCCTGGTAAGTACAATGTGGTGCAATCAAAGCCGAAAGGATGTTGTGCAGTTAACACTACTTCTCACGCCCAAGTTTACTAGAAGAGAAGGTACCTGTAATGTCAGTACGATGTATGAAGCCGGTAAAGCTGCACAGATAGCAGAAGAATTGAAAAAATAGAATCATACACTATTTACTAAATATAGTTTTGCAGAACAAGATAGACCCAAGCAAGATAAATACATTTTTCTAGTGGAGAAGCAATTTTTTACTCAGGATATGACATACAGAAGGGGTAGGCATAATGCTCTCAAAAGAATCAGCCAGAACTATAATGGAATGGAGGTAGTCAGTTTTCGAATCAAGGTTTCATATAAAAGTACAGAAAGTTGTAGTCATCCAATGTTATGCACAAACAAATGATGCAGAACAGGAAAGGAAGAATATTCTCTATGACAACGTGCAGCAAGACTTCCATAATCAAAGAAGGAAAGACACCATATTGGTGATGGGTCACTTCAATGAAAAAGTTCGGCAAGACAATGCTGGTCATAAACAAGTCATGAGAAAACATGATCTAGGAGTAATGAATGAAAATGGGGAGAAATGTAGTGATATCTGTGCCCTCAACAGCCTTGTAGTCTTTGGGAGTGTTTTCATCCATAGAAGAGTGCCTAAAGCTACATGTGTCTCACCATACTACAACAAGAAGAATCAAATAGACTACATCTACATCAGTCATAATTTCATTACTAGAAAAAATGGTGAAAAGAGAAGCAGAAATGCAAGCTCAGGCTCGAACTCAAAAGGTT
This sequence comes from Limulus polyphemus, assembly GCF_000517525.1. Taxonomy (NCBI): domain Eukaryota; kingdom Metazoa; phylum Arthropoda; class Merostomata; order Xiphosura; family Limulidae; genus Limulus; species Limulus polyphemus. The sequence continues at coordinate 639,381 of NW_013665697.1, read as the reverse complement.
CACGACAACTGCAAGAAGAGCCAGTACTAAATTGAAATTAAATCTATTTCAGGACAAGACCATAGCAGAGCAGTTTTAGACCAGCCTCTCAAATAAATTTTAAGTCCTAGAAAACCTGAAGTAAGGAGATCAAACCTTCGACCACAGATGGCAAGGGATGAAGAAGGTATAGTCAGAAGCATCTGAGGATACTATTGGCAGAAAAACATGCCAACACAAGGAATGGATCACAGTGGGACTGACCGTCAAATTATAACGCCCCCACGGCTAAAAGAGCGAGCATGATTGGTGGGACTGGGATTCGAACCCGCGACCCGCAGATTGCGAGTCGAGCTCCCTAACCACCTGATCATGCCGGGCCTAAGATGGATTAGAGCTGTATTTTGTTTGTTTATTAGATTAAACGTTATTCATTACTGATTTCGAAAATAAATTATTTATTTTCATGAACGTTTCGTTTAACTTGTTATATCTATTGGAATAGAAGCAAAATCTCCTGATGAAAGTATCCCATAAAAGAAAAAAACGTTAATAACAATAAAGATCTTACTTCTGGAGTCAGTTTGGTCGAAGAAATATACTAGATAAACTTCAGGTAGTGTTATAAATACTGAAAAGCTGGCTCAATGATAAGTTTGAGAGCTTATAACTCTGAAAATCGAGTTTCTATACCCTCGATGGGCACAGCACACATAGCACATTTGTGTAATTTTGAGGTTAACAACAAATTGCAAAGAAAAAATTGTTTTCGTTTCTTGAAGTGATGATATTTCAACTCATTCATTCGAATAAAAACAAGTGATGTGTACTTATTGAATATTTCAATGAACTTGATTACAGGCCTTTTGTAGGCACCAAACTCTATCTCTTCACAGATACATAAATATGCATCGTACAATGATATATAATCAAAGTTAAGAGTTTACATACAGCCATACTTACGCCCATAGGTGTAGTAAGTCCGGCACTTCAGACGCACCGCAAGAGGGCGCCACATGTGTGCCGAAGGAGATGTCATCAAAGATAATGATGTCATAGTTCCAAAAGTTGCCACAAGAGGCACGTCGTTAGGGACGCGTTACTAGGCTGGCATGACAGGCGGCCATGACTCGTATAATACGTGTCTCATCATGTCTATAATTAATTAATTAAATTGTCCTAAAAATTACGCTTAACAGTAATTCTTTTATAATTAATTCATCCTAAAAAGGATGCTTAACACTAATTATTTAAATAATTTATAATTAGTTAATTAATTCAAGTTCTAAAAAAGGATGCTTAACACTAATTCATTTAAAATTAATTCGTTCTTAAAAGGACGATTGAAATTAATTCATTATATCAATTATAATTAATTGATTAAATTATTTATAATTAATTCACCATAAAAGGACGATATCTTAATAAAACGTACTCTGTTAATTATTAAACAAGTGATTAAAGAGTTTCAGTGATATAATAAAATGTCAAACACAATATTTAATATAACATGGATCATAATTATGTACATTTTACCAGACACACAATACATGACTGTAGGTTTAAATCGTCTTAGAAGGGCAATATCATACAATAATTAAAACTTATACTACATACAACAATTTACGTTGTCGCTAAAACGTTTATTATACAATAATACTTTTCTAATCTGTGACAAAATAATTTACACGTTTTACAAAGGCGAACTTTCACATATACTTAATTACCATTATTACCGTAAGATTTTAACAAATATACTGTGACAGTACTTCTACAAGTCATCAACGTCTAGATTTAATTATGTTAAAATCATTATTTTACATATTTTAACATCTGTAATGAAAATAATAAATGATTGACTTACTCTATTCGTCCAGCCTGTTACTGGACGAAAACTTATTACAGCCAGTTACTGTAATAATTTATAATAATTAATATTCACTTTTACAGATCGCTAAATATATTCAATTCGACCGTAATTATAATACACAATATATTTAATAATGAACTCTACATATACTGAAACTTAAAATATCTTTACATAACGTTTAAATGATTAATTTATTACTCAGCTTAAATTATTACAAAACTATCAGAATGATTCAGTCCGCTTAGAATAAAATGAAAGTTATGTTTAAATATGCGATATTTATATTTACGGGAAACTTTTATTGAAAAGTTATGGCTATCTATGCATTCACAATGTACTTAAAATATTTACAAAATTGTTAATATGTAATGACGCATATCAGTTAAATATATTTTTTGTATTTAATTTAACTGTATGTTTTATAAACGATGAAGCATTGTCGCTATCTATGTAAGTTCATTACATAGTCATACATAATACTAACTCTCTATTCTCAATATTTGACGAGTTAACGTACGATGATTGTATACAGCGCCCAACATACAGCAAACGGTCAGACTTTATCATTCGGCTTAGAACAAAATGAAAGATCAATTCTACTTAAATGTGGGAGATTTAATTATTTCATGTTTCTAAACATTGTTGCTGTATATTAGACGAAGACTTCAAATCATTGACAATGGCCAGTTTGAATTTATCTAACAGCAGCGATAAGAATATTTTAAATCAAAGACAGAACAAAGGTTTTGTTTGCGTAAACATTTACATCAGGATTTATTACACTGACAATCAATATCAAAACAATTACACACAGAGCATACTAACTGTCTTAAATATCTAGGCAACACCAATCGCCATGTTGGTATCATCCTTTTCAAAAAACAATTTCACATGTATATGTTACAAACTTTGCAATTGTCTTCGTTAAGATTAAAAATACACGAGTCATATGATTAGATTTAATTACATTGCAATCCTAGTAATTAATTTTGATACAACTAAAAATAATAAATGAATGACTTAGATTTATTCATAGATTTTCTATGAAAAGTTCACGAAACATTGAAACTAACTCATAAACGCAATCTTGAACTTGTGTCAAAGATGATCATAGAGTCACTTATGCTGTGATGGAATGATGGTAACATCATTGTCTCAACACGTCATCAATGATTAGAAAAAAAACGATGCTGTCACTATCTTAGGGGTCGTCACATATTATTCTTTAAACAATTAGTTACTGATACTTAAAATAGAAAAACTTGTCATTTTCTATAGATTATTCACATTAAATCATACCATACAAACTGGTGTACGTATTGTTACTACAGCATTATTACTGCTGATGAAAGTTAGGGAATGAGTGTATCTGTTGTAGACAAATACTGAGATCGTAGAAGTTTCCCCTACAAACATATGATGACTTTCTTAACATATAAGTCTATCATTGATGGAGGACCTAATGATAATACTCGAGTTGGTAGTGTCGGCCGGATATATATCCGTTAATTCATTGTGCTAATGTTCTAAAACTTTAGATGAAACATTTCCGGCCGACTTGAAATGTATCTGTTACAACATTTAGTTATATATTTAGATGAAATATTTTTCAGCCAGCAGGCAGGAAAAGTATTAGACATAAACGTTACAACAAATAGTTATATATTTAGATGGGACACTTCCAGAAGGCTGAAAATGTATTTGTTAAATTAGTGTGTCAGTTATTAATGTTACAAAATCTGTTTATATATTTAGTTTTAGGTATGACATTTCCAGCCGACACTACCAACTCGAGTATTGTCATTAGGTCCTCCATCAGTGATAGACTTATATGTTAAAAAAGTCATCATATGTTTGTAGGGGAAACGTCTACGATTTCAGTATTTGTCTACAACAGATACACTCATTCCCTAACTTTCATCAGCAGTAATAACGTTGTAGTAACAATACGTACACCAGTTTACTGTCAAAAAACATCGTTGATCAAAAAGCTATTGTAAAAGTGTCTCCCTTCTAGTTACCTTTTATTCTTTAATATAAAACTTAGGTAGGTGTAACTTAGGGATATTACTACAGTGAAATTTAGTAAATTTTCGTATAACAACTCGCCGCCTGTCATGGCGGCCTAGTAACGCGTCTTTAACGATGCGCCCTCTGGTGGTAATTTTTGAACTATGACTTCGTCATCTTTGATGACATCTCCTCTCCCTCAGTACACATGCGGCGCCCTCTTGTGGTGCGTTTAAAGTGCTAGACTTACTACTGGTGTTCATAAAGTCCATGTTCAGTAAAGTAAGTATTAGACCTAGTACATAACTCGGGACTTTTCATAACTCACTCGGTTTTGGCAGAATTTCACTACCAGATTTTATAATAATAAACATAAACACATTAGTTTTAATTTTTTGTTTCAGAATTTCGCGCAAAGCTACACAAAGGCTCTCTGTGAATAGCCGTTTCTAAATTTGAAGTGATACGAGTAGATGGAAGAGAGCTTGCTCCCACCATTAGCTCCTCGGCTACTATTGTATGGTATAATACTGGGATTTGACAGTCCTTTGTATAGCGCATCCATGACCCATAAGCTTGGAGCGCGTTTTTACGGCAACGGGTCGCGAACCATGGATGGATTTACAATCCGGGCACGGTTACCACTTGGCTTCGCTCGGTTTTTTGACTTGTTCAAAACACGCATTATTGCTATTTTCTATATAAGGTAGATGTATACATATGAGGTAACAAAAGAATACTATTTTGTCCATCAGTAACTCCTTGTTCTTGAATGTTAGGATTTGCTAGAACTCAGATATGTAGAACACATTATTGATTTTTACATCATAAACTAATGCACTTTCTTGGCGTTTTATAAGCCCGAGAATATCCACTTTTCAACAGAATCCTGGTGTTTTTATTTTGTTCACGACATTCTTTTTAGCTTTCTTTGATGACAAGAACATGTTATGAAACTCCAGGAAGAAGAATTTCGTCCATATCTATCCATTTACAGTAAACTGCTCTCAACATGTTCCAAGATTATTTGTCCCAGAAATAATATAAATTTACTACCGTCTTATATTGCTTAACGTGGACTACATTCAATCATTTGTTACTCTTTACAACATACAAAAAGTCCTATTTGGATCAGTAGATTCCAAGAGTAGCTCTTACGATTTTTTATTCTATTTTGTGTTCATTAACAAAATATGTATATATATATATA
>NW_013665697.1:618969-633312 GCF_000517525.1 Limulus polyphemus | reverse complement strand
TTTTATTCTATTTTGTGTTCATTAACAAAATATGTATATATATATATATATACATATCAAATTAATCTTTTATAATTACGATAGTTTCTATGTCCGTAAAAATGAAATGTTTTAGCCACTAACTCCCTTGCAAGTATGTTTAGAGGAATATATCCGTTTTTTATCACAAAATGAAAGGGGCAAGTGATTTTGATATATTCGATATTTCAAGAACTAATGTGAGATTAAGATAGGTAAGCTGTCTGTAGGGCTGGACACGCCCTATAGGCTGGCATGCTCCGAAAATAAAACTGAGGATCCTTGGTTCACGTCCCATTAGCGCAAAAACTCGCTCCGCATTTTCTGGCCGTTGGTACGTTACAAGAGTAACAGTCAAATTCCAGTATATTCGGTCAGAGAAACGTATCTCAAGAGTTGGCTTGATTACAGCTGACCATCGGTTTTTCGTGTGTAACTTTAGACACAATTTTTAAAATACACAAAACAAGCAACTCTCAACTGCTTGTCTTAAATATTTTGTCATAAATCAATTGCTTTTTTTAAATAAAGGGGGTATGATATTGTTGACCGAAGGCTGATTCAAGTAGTTTTATACATCGGAAAACAAGTAACAAGATCTTACGCTAAAAAAAAAGAAAAATTCTATCAACAACTGAGCAATTATTTATTTTATCAAATAAAATCCTTCAGCAATGACATATTAGCATAACGAATATTTCTATATGAAAAATTGGTCAGAACTTAATTTCTTCGTGAAACAATAATCAATGAGAAATCATGTCTTGACAGTGACACTTAATGAAAACAAATTATTAGCAAGTCACATAAAACAATTTATAACGAAAAAAACACAAGCCGTCGTATTTAATTTAATCTAAATCAGAGGTTCCCAGCTATGACAAAAGATAGTGATTTTAGGATGTCTCAAATACTGTTACACAACAAAACCTAAGTATAAAAGTTTAAGCTATTTAGTACAGGTTGTACGTTAAATTCTATTGGGTCGTAACTTTAAAAGCTTATGCTAGCGGCTTCGCTATATTCAATATGCCTTCATTAATCTATTAATTCATAAAAACTCTCATTAAAATCTAAGTGATTTCTTTCGTAGAAGAACTGACTTGAATGATTTTAAAATATACTAGTAGGTTTAGTAAAATCACAAATTGTGTAATCTTTGCAAATTAAATAAAATATGCTAAATACATTAGTGTGACCTATTTTTAGAAAGTTTAAACCTTCATTCATCCATAGAGTCCATCAAATCTTTAAACGGCGTTTTCTAAACTATTCAAGCACCAAATTACTTGTGAGTCCATAACTAAGTTTGTCACGCGTCCTAATAACAAACAAGTCACACATAAGATAGCTAAACAAAAATACTATAATTAATCTAATTACAGCTTAGGTTTTCTATATGTTTTTATTTATGTTTTATCCAATTATTTTACCACTTTTTTACACTAAAATTACTTAGTAAGTTGCTACTTGTGAACGGTGTAAAAAACATTCAAGTAATTTGAGGCTTAAGCCCTCGCTACACAATGGGCTATATGTGCTATGCCCATCACGGGTTTCGAAAACCGGTTTCTAGCGTTGTAATTCCGCAAACATGCCACTGGGGGGCAGGTTGAACTTACTCTGTGATAAAATGAAATGATATGTAATGACAAAGCGATTTGCATATTTATTTGTTAATGTGAATATGCATTCATATTGAATTTATTTGACCTCAAAACATAATTACCCGGAATGACATAAAACTTCGTTACAAGTTACGTAACCCTTATTAAGCACAAATCGTAAATTTTGGGAGTCTATCGAAAATATTTGTCATAGGCATTATTTATAAAACTCACGGAGGTATTAGTTTTCGGTTTACAAATACAAATAATTTAAGTCGCACGGACAAGTACACATCAAATGTAAATAAAGAGTTGCTAAGTTATTTTAGAACTTAAATTAGTATTATTTGATACACTTCCACCTGAACTAAAGTATTTAAGTTTTACGACATAATAACGTTTAATTCATTAAAAACTACTCGAAACATTAGAGCAAAACTGCATTAAGTAATGGCAGGATTTAAGTATACCAATGCGAATACATATTTAAGGCATACTACGGCTTTGGGAAGAGGATTCGAACTAAATGTCACCCTTATCCAATTATTATTGGCTGTGTTTCTGTATAACGTTAATTCTATTTGTTCTCATCTGGTTAAGGTTTGATGGTAAGATTTAAGTTATCGCTTACTTTAAATACCCATACACGTAACTATAACTGTATATACATGAATAATACTTTAAACAAATAATATATGACTCTTGTTACATGAGGTGATTGCACTTTCTTGATTCTTGAATTAAATTAAATGGAATTAAATTTTGCATGCTAGAAAGCTTAACTAGATATTATTCAAAATTAATGACCTTCGTGAGGCCTATAGGCTTAGACATAATAAATATGGGAATTAAATGCACATTAATGCATGTGATCATAATTGTAAACCTTAATTGTGCTGAAAGTGAACTTAAGGCACATAAGCTAGTCTGGTATTTACGAACCACGTGATATTGGCTTTATCTTTTAGACACAGCTAACTGATCATTTTCAATTTCAGTCCAACAAAGCAGTCAAAAGGCATTATATATCTTTCCGAAGAGCGGTTTAATGTTACTTCAAACATTTATTGTCCTACATCATTGGACAGATGTGGAAAGCAGTCAAAAGGCATTATATATCTTCCCGAAGAGCGGTTTAATGTTACTTCAAACATTTATTGTCTTACATCATTGAACAGATGTGGAAATCAGTCAAAAAAGCATTATAGATCTTCCCGCATAACTAAAAACTCACATTCAGCATTTATAAATAGAAGTTGGTATATTCATATTTGATGGAAATGAAAAAATTACATATTTAAAAAGTGCATGAAAAACAATTATGCATATTGCAACCACAAATATAGGAACGAAATTTACACTCATATTTTCGAATTTCAATTTTCTTTGCGGATATATGTTTATTTATGTGGTCTTATTATTTTAGTCTAAAACGAATGTGCTGACGTATTCTTTCCTCTCACATTAATATAGAAACAAAAATGATAATAAACGTCATATCTGTTCAATGATGTAAGACAATAAATGTTTGAAGTAACATTAAACCGCTTTTTAAAATATACACAAATAAATATGCAGATGTAGAAGTTCAGGAATACATATGTATATCACTCCTATATTCACAAATTATACTTATAAATAAATAAAAAATCGTGAATATGTAACATTTGTTAGTTATTTATCAGTCTCCTGAAGATAAACTACTTTAGTAGTTTTATAGAATTCTGTTTAATTTTGATGCATTTTATAGATAAAATGCTAAACAAATGTTTGAAATATATATGTTAAATAATACTATAATAAAAAAATATTAACTGTGGATAAAAAGTGCTAACTCTATTCTTCTCTACTTTGAGAAAGTAGAAAGATTTGATGAAAACACTTCGATTAATGAATGATTCCAGTAATAATTGTTTTGTTTTCACAAACCCCCTTTTGTATTCTGAAACAAATGAGATTGCTAGAGAACTTATATGGTTTGAGCTAAAAAATTAAATCTTATATAACTAATCTTTTACGGCTTAAAGGCTGAGTTGAAGATGCATACTTGTAAATTAGTTCCTGTCCTTCTGCGTGCTTTTCTGTTATATTTTCTGATCCTCGTACAACACGGTGGGGGATCAAATGATGGCTGTTTTTCTAATTCAACGAAAATGTAACGCTTTAAGAACTCCGTCTCTTCTTGTACTAAGCCCTCTCATTTCTAAGTGATATCGTAAGGGAAGAGGGGGAGGGTGAAAAGAGAACGCAGCTGTAACCCATATGGAACGCTTTGCATTACTTGGAATCTGAACTAAATGGGGGTTTTTGTAGTGATTATAGGTCCTCAAGAAACCTTGACACGAACATCATCTTCGAAACAACCACTTGAAGCGCTCGTTAGTTCTAGATGGCTTAAGCAAACGACATGTTTCAATATTGAACGTGCTGAAAACTTCAAAGACTTACCTTCTTTAAAAATTATTCTTGCTTTATCAGATGGAAATCGGAACATAGATGTACTTTCACCACGTAATTGACACAACTTTTTCCCGCATAATTAATATTACATTGTTGAGTTTCTAGTTTTCCTATGAGATAAGCTTAGCCATAATTCACTGAGAATTACCTTACAATTGTAATATATGTTTCAATATTTGAAGCTGCAAATGGCATGGTTTAATAATATATATACAAACATCTAACCTCTCACACTGTTAATGAGACTAGATGTACAATAATAAATCATTTTCCAGTTTGCTCCTGAAGAAGAAAGGTCTACCTTTCGAAAGCGCTCGGGTTATAGTAGTTGTTATCATTTTGTATCAAAAATCATTTCTGTATTGATTGTGAATGGTAGCTGATCATACTCTGGATGGTACATTTCGCTAAATGATAATAAGTAAAGTTTGGCCATTATAGATAATGAAAAATTACAAAATGTGATTGAAACGAATATTGATTTTACGAAATGGATGTTGTTTTCAGAAAACGAAATATTTTACTCTCAATAAAATAAAGAGATAATAACTTTTTGTTCGTTTGTCTGTTCTTAAGTGAAATACTTCACAATGAGCTATCTGTATTGAGCTCACTTCGCGCGTCGATCCCTGGAGATGGCTACTTTATAACCTAAGTATAATATGTAGTCCAAATGGTTTAAATAAGAAACAGTAATGGAGGCAACAATTTAAACCAAAATTGAATTTTTATTGTGTTTTGTGGATGTATCTACACATCCAAATGGAACCAAAATTGACTTCAGTGAAACTAAGGATTAAAACATATATCTTATGAATCACTTAGTTTCTGAATTGAGGATAATCTCTAGTATTGAGGAATACTACCCAGCTCTTATCATGTTGAAGGCGGTGGACAAAGGAAAGTTAGCACATTGTGTAGCTTTGTGTTTAACAACAAATAAAACACATGGAAGTGCCTTACATCAGGAGCTATTATTTTTGTTGTTGTCGTACTATTTTCTGTTTTGAATCTATTTGTGTGATTAAACGAGCATTGTTTTGTTTGAAACCACAGAGGCAAGTATATTCCATAACATTAAAACTAATATATATATATATATACTTATGCATATAATGCTTGCAACTAATGTGTATTTTGATTTGTCCAAACTAACACACAAACCACCTTGTTTAATTAGGTATGCGTGATGATTTTCGGACGTTTTATACTATTTTTTAAAACACTCAAATCTTACTTCTTTCGTGGAAGGGCACACTGGTAAGATCAGTGAACCAAAGGCATTGTAAGATTATTATAACATTAAAATAGATTTGTTGACGCGACTTCACGTTAATTGTTTCAACAGAAACAAAATGGCATACATTTACATTTTGTCCACAGAGGTAGTTGTTGTGTAAAAAAAAAAGCTTTTGCATATGCAAATAAAATCATTATAAAACATTATTTGCCATCCTACATACAAAATGTTCTCATATAGATTATGATTTGATTTGAATGTTTGATTTTTCCCAAATTATTTCTCAAAAAAGGGAATCTACTCTTGAAAAAAGTAAAAAACAAAACAACACTAGAACATCCTCATCTTTTATTACAATGTCAACTCCACATTTTTGAGTGATGTAATTAAGTTTTGAAAGAAAAACATTTTCATGCAGTACTTAATGACATGTAAAGATACCTAAACAGTACAAGTTAAGGAGTAACTGAAATGTTGAGATCAAATGTCATAAACCTTTATGAGCATAATGAGATAAAACTGTATAGTTCAGTGAACATGATATAAAAGATGAGTTTGCCTAAGTGGTAACAGATTTGATCCTAGATATGTATATATTACACCTATGATATATTTCCTTGGATCTGCTACACCAACGTTACAACAAACTTGTCTTTAATTAAATAATTCAAATCAGGTTAAAAGATTTATAAGGAAAATAAAAATGAATATAACTACATTCAAAACAAATAATAATAATAAAAGCCAAGATAAGAGAAATAATGAAGTAATCATTTAGAGTGACCCTTATGACCTAATATATATTCCTAGATTAAACGAAACTCATTTCATGCATTATAGAACTTGTAATAAAAATAACACAAAGATATCTAGATGAAAATACTTTTCAAGAGTCCAAATGTACAGTGCAACATCATTTTTTCAATTGCCCTTTGACCCCCGTATTCCAACCACTTTTCAACTTGCAATTGTTAGATAGTTCGAGCACTCAAAGCTCTGGATTTGGCATTCCGGTAAGTGATGGGAAAATTCTGAAGTAGAGAATTTCATTGTTTTCAAGAAATATGCTGAAAAAACAAAATATTCAAATAGAATCGTAATCTATATAAAATTACTTTAAAATATTATAAAATTTATCATATTTGATTTGCATATGCCAAATCTTTTTCGTACACGAAAGTTTCTCTTCAGGAAAAAAATGTGAAAAACTCCGTCGATTTTGTGAAGGAGTTTAAAGACGTTGAAATCCAGGATAATGGCTTATTTGTATCACTAGATATTGTTTCATTGTTCACAAACGTTCTCGGCCCGGCATGGCCAGGTAGTTAGGGCGCTCGACTCACAATCTAAGGGTCGAGGGTTCGAATCCCCGTCCCACGAAACATGCTCGCCCTTTCAGCCGTGGGGGCGTAATAATGTGACGGTCAATCCCACTATTCGTTGGTAGAAGAGTAGCCCAAGAGTTGACGGTGGGTGGTGATGAGTAGCTCCCTTCTCTCTAATCTTACACTGATAAATTATGGACGGCTAGCGCAGATAGCCCTCGTGTAGGGTTGCGCGAAATTCAAAACAAACAAACACAAACGTTCCAGTCAATTAAGTTTTCGATACTGTTTTCAACAGTTTATTTGATACTGAAGAGTTACCTTTACAGTATATCAAATAATTAGTCAATCTTTCCGAACTTTGGGTTGAAAATTCAAAATTAATGATAAATTTTATCAACAAGTTAAAGGTCTAACAATGGGGTTTCCTTTCAGTAGTGTGTCGAATGATATATTTATGGATGCCATGGAAGAGTCAACTTACAAAAAGCTTTAATAAAACCTATATCGGATACAGAAAATATGTAGACGACTCCTTTATGGTGTGGCAATACAGCAATGAAACCTTTAAGATTTTTGAAATATATAAACGAAAATGATGAAGGAATTATATTTATTTCAATTAGCCTTCTTAGGTGTTGAAGAGAATGACCTAAATTCCAATGTATTTCGTAAACCGTTTGCTGTTAGCACATTATAACTCCAACCACCCTTTAAGTCGGAGAATAAACACGTTTTACATATATACTGTTTCATTTATTAATAACATGTTTAATATCATAGACATATACAACGAAAAAATGTACTTGAAAGCAGTATCAGTGAAATGAAAAAAGGTTATGACCCTATAGCTGTTGACTGAGTTTTCCATAAATTGAACGACAAGCATCTCTAAATGAGGTACGCTAATATAACTCTATTAAAATTATCTCAAAATAAGTTCATTAATATACCACTATTTATCTGTCATTTCGGAAACATTTGTCAAAGCATGCCGATTAAAAGATTATAAAGTAGTTTTTCATTAATAAAAGCAACATTTCTAACCATTTAAAAGCTCTTAAAGATCAAAAAAAGATTGAAAACAAATACTTAATTTATTCAATAAGTTGTAGTTGTGGTAAAATGTGCATGAAACAAACAAGAAGGAAATTAAAACCGAGACTGAACGACCGCCAGTATGACATCCAATATGGTACCATAATGTCTTCAGCTGCAACTGAACATTTTTGAAACTATGATAGTTGTAAAAATGTGAAAATCTGAAGAACTGCACAGACATACATACAAAGGAACTTAAGAGAAAGTATAGAGAAAGTATTTTTTTAATCAAAAACAGATTTCTCTGTGTACAAGTTCAGACGATGAACTAAACAATGTGTATCATTTGAAAAATTAAGTATTCCCTTATTTATTATTTACCTATTTGCCTTCCCTTATATCCTGACCTTGTTTCTAATAATGATCTTATCCATTAACGGTTGGAGTTTAATAAAGGTTAAGCTTACACCGTATTCACAAGCCTTAATGATGGTAATTCTTAATGAAATTAGTCGGCTGAAACAGCTACCAAATATTCTATTTCATTGTACCAAAAACACCGTTTTGGTTTCAAATTTTTAATACACATTATTATACATTAAAGTGCAACTAATAATGCAAGTATATCTAATTAGACTAGGCATAAGTGCAAGTAATATGAAACTTGATTTTTTTTTTACTAAACTCTGTTTATTAAACTTTGTCTGGTAAAACGTTACAGATAACAATTCAAATTTTAATGTACAATTTTCTTAGTTCTACTGTTACAGGCGTCAGCTCGAAACTTGCACACGGCTAAGAGTATTTGGGTGTTTTATTGTTTTATGTTTCACACTCTAATCTTAAATTAGATTTTCTGGAAAATGTACACTTATGATATAAGCAAACTTCAATTTATTTCTGCTTTTTTGTGCATTCCTTATATTGAAGTATTTTTTTATGAATGTGCTAATAAAATACGTTTTCTAATGAATAAACAATGTTTCACTATTAGCTATTTTCTATACGTATATTATTTTTTATACTCTTGTATTTTTACAGATTTTCCCAGTCCTCTATAATTTCACTTAATCATATTTGCTCCATCATACTAATAGATCATATATCTTTTCGTTAAATTTTAAGCTTGCAGTTTGTGTAAATCGAAGCTGAGGAAACAAGGGAACGAAAAATCCAAGTGACAAAATATCCCAAGGTTAAGAAAGTTATAAATGTCTTTAGAGATGCAGAGAACATGCAATAACTTGCAATGCAGAATTGTTCACTTGAGTATTAAATGTTTATGACTAGAAAAACAGTCTGTTTATAAATTATTCATTCATATGAAAAATAACAATTTAGTTTGGTAATGTGATTGTATAATAATTTGTCATGTAGGTAGATATTTTCAGTTTTGAAATGTATTAGTTGCAACATGACATAACTTTCTTGGAAAATGCAACACAGCTGATGCCGCTGTGAAAGTCAAGCTACATATTTTGTTGTTACTTTAGAGAGTTCTGGGTGCTAGTCATAAGATCACTGGTGAAACATAGCTACATTGTTGTTAATCATAAGATCACTGGCGCAACATAGTTTTGTTGTTGTTAATTTAAAGAGTTCTGGGTGTTAGTCATAAGATCACTGGTGAAACATAGCTGCATTGTTGTTAATCATAAGATCACTGGCGCAACATAGTTTTGTTGTTGTTAATTTAAAGAGTTCTGGGTGTTAGTCATAAGATCACTGGTGAAACATAGCTGCATTGTTGTTAATCATAAGATCACTGGCGCAAAATAGATTTATTGTTGTTAATTTATAAGAGTTCTGGACGTTAGTCATAAGATCACTGGCGAAACATAGCTTTATTGTTGTTACTTTAGATAGTTCTTAATATTAGCGATAAGATTACTGGCGAAACACTGATTTATTGTGTGCAAATTCACATAAAACGTCAATGTAAAGATTGACTCTGATGTTGCAGTGCCCTCTACACAAATTATGGTTGTATAGATATTACTACATCACATTTAAACACGGACACAATCTTAATCCATTGTGTAATGCATAGTGTCAGTATAAGTTACAGTAGATTACTTAGTACCAAATTTCACCTTACCTGCCCTATTGGCGTTTTTTAATGCAGAATATAGTTAAGAGTTGTGAGTATAAATCAAGCTTCTCTTTTAGACACGTTTGCTACTTTAATATTCTTAACACCAATGATGCTACTCAGCATACTGGTAAAAGTGCCACATAACTTGTGTTTATAAAGTGACGTTAAGGTGTAACTAATACAATTCAGAACTGACTGGCATGCGCTTGTTGACACTAGACTGTACGAAATGTTCAATATTGTTAAGTGAGATTTGAATCTATTGCAAATTATTGAATAGTTGTCAAAAAGAAGATAAAGCAATCTTATTTTTATTGAGTCCTTATAATTTCTTGAGTTTATCTATTTCACAATTATAACCTTGAAAAAAGAAGTTGCAACATTTTAAATATTTATCACCTAAAATACATAGATTTTGACGTTCTAACTTTCAGTGTCCATCTTTTATACAATTTATTTGATTAAATATATATGTTCATGAATAATTAAACATGACCTCTTTATTACAGAAATTTAAAACTTCCTTTTGTGTAACTAGAATGATGGTGCATTAAAAGTTTTATAACATACATTTCACATTAATGATCATGTTCAATAACACTAGAAATGACGCTTTTTCAAGAAGCATTGAAAAAACGTCACCTCAATTTTACGTTCATATAAATAATTTTATAACAGCTATTCTGAAGGACAGTTATAATAAATATATGACCAAATTATTGAATATTTTCCAATACTTTTCATCCTTGTTTTACGGTAAAATGTTTAACATTACTTGTAAACTGACATTAAAAATTTTAATATTATTATGAAATAACAGCACTAAACGTTAACATGATTTTAAAACAATATCAATGTACACATTAACGTGACAACTAAGTGACACCTAAACAAACGACTTTGAGACTGAATTGGTCAGATAGAGGTCTTTTTGTGAAAAATGGTTTCGTGCTTGGTTCAAAATATCGCATTGTTTCAACGAATAAACTCCTCACAAAACAAAGTACAAATACAACTACTTCATAGATGTATATATCAATATATTAATAGTTACATAGTAGCATAAATTAAATTCTCAACTTTCCATTGGTCTTTATTTAGAATGATTAATAATTGTAATAACGTTACTCTTTGGTTAGTTATCAGGTAACATTGTTTCAAGATTCACACAAACACACACACCTATATGTGAATGTATACTGACCTACAGTCACAGGAAACCGGATCTGATTCCCACTAAACCTAAATAATAACTCACAGTGTACTTAAATAACATAACACACACGTATATACATTATGTGTTATTCATTTTCGATAGGTGATAATTGTGAAAACATGTTTTTAACATTATTATCCGTTATGCATCAGTAGTTGAAGCTACTTATCTATTTACATAGATAAGCTTATTTATAGGCTTGATATTCAATACCTTAATCTACAGGAACGAAAAATAATGATAAAATTAACGAAATAAAAGTAAGTTGCACAAAGTTACTTTTGTTTTTAAAGTTTCGTCCTCGGAAAGAAAATATAAGATATTAATTTCGTTGTGCTATTAAGCCAATAAGAAACATTTCAATTCAAAATTATTTAGAATATAAGAAAAACAGGTCCCCATTACATCAAACCTTGACGTTATTAAATAGTACCGACCCTAAACTGCGGGTCAGCATAGCAAGGACATGATTGATATTGATGTGTTAAGATCCGCGAGTCGTCTTGAAAGATCACAAGATTGATTATTGTAATACTAATACTGATATCGGTAGCCTCAAGATTGGTTTGTGTAATATGCGATCAAATTACTTATGCCATAAATTAATTTGATTTTGAAAGTTTACATTTCTTGTGAATATTAAGAAAAAATGATTATAATTATTTCTAAAACAATCTATGTATATATTTTTCGCTTTGAGTAAATCAATTCTATAAATCATAAAGTTATGAGACAAGTTATAATTAACGTTATTTCTCATGTCATTAAATATAGAAGGATATCATTAAGATTTAATTATTGTTCATGATTCACAATAACTTGATAGACTACACAAATATAGATTTTTCTGATCACCTAGTTAACGAAACTGATATTTCTACAGAATATTGAGATCTTCATTACATATTTTAAATTCAGTATTAACACAATGAGAATCTATTATGGAAAAAGTAATTAAAGTCATCGCTGCACATTACACTAAAGTTCGAGTTTGTTAATCAATCAGTAATACACTTCAGGGTCTCAGTCTTTGTGTTTTTATATGGTTAAAACTCCTCCTAACTAAAGGTACTAATTATACTTATAATTATATTTACAGTAAATACTCAATATCTAAGTGTTATGTGCTAATATGATACTCTTTATTAACTTTAAGATATTTGTGATATGCTTTCTAATCCTTTTCAAATTAGCTAGTTTGTTGATATTCGGGAACAAATAAATATGTTATAATTTACAGGCATTCTACACTTGCATCCGGCTTTTTAGTACCAACATAGTTTCTCTAAGAAAATGAATTAATTGTTATCAGTTAAATAATTTATCATTATTATTTAAATATGCACTAGCATAGCAAGAAATTACCTAATTTGTAGGATGTGTCCTTTGCTCACCATTGTAATTACAAGTTTTAGTGAGAATGGGGAAAAAAATCACAAATTAACCATTCAAGTTTGCATAAAATGTGGAAATATTCCAAGGAAAAGTATGCCATCAATCGAGTAACCGTCTAAAATAAATGGTTATAGTTTTATCAATAATCCAGAAGCACTGTAAGCCTAACAACCACCTAAAATAAATAAATCGTTTAAAACTTTAGAGTAAATTTCAGTAGTTCATTCTAGTAACATTCACAGTCATAGTTCCAACAGTAGTCTAGTCTGGAATTATAAAATAATAATAAAAACTTTTAGAACATTAGAATAGATTTCAATAGTTCATTGTAGTGTCATTCACAGTCATAGTTCCAACAGTAGTCTAGTCTGGAACTATAAAATAATAATAAAAACTTTTAGAACATTAGAATAGATTTCAATAGTTCATTGTAGTGTCATTCACATTTATAGTTCCAACAGTAGTCTAGAAGCACTAGCCATTTGTCTTTCAGAGTATTGTTGGAACTATAACTGTGAAAAATAACTTTATTGCTTAGATATAATAGTGAAAAGAAAAAAATATATTTTGATTCAAGAACTGTTTCTTCAATGTTTGCAATATACGGTAGTTGTGTTTAATTGTATTTTATAGTTTGCAATTTAGTAACAATTGCAAGGAAATGTTGCAAAAACAGCATTTATGTAGCTAGTATCAGAAGATCCATTGTTGGTTTAATTTTCTTAAACTTCTCGTTAGTAACGCCTTTCTTGATATAAACCAGTCTAAATGGTCGACTTGGTGAACGCCATGCGTAGTTTGTAACACAAAATAAAATGCAACATTTGTTCAAATTCTTCATCGTTCGTTTATTGTTGTTGTTTATTCAGAAGTTGTACAGGTTCACGTGCACTTGTTTTTTGTTTTATTTTTCAAAATAAGTAACAAGCTATTATTACTAGGACATCGAGAATGAGTTTAATGCTTTATTGAAGAAAAATGTTGACCACGAGTACATGCAGGGATGTTAATAAAACTCATATCGTTAAACGTTAAATTACAGAATTTTTTATATACCGTTCACTTTCGATGAGGTCTAAATATTGCATCGCTATATTGAATAATTTTATATTTTTACCTGGTGCAACAAAAACAAAACTACAGGTGAAATCACTCATTTCCTACGTAAAGTACATACGAAAACCCAGAATTAGTTAGAAAGATTAATTGCAATACTGATAGCATTTTTGTTTAATTTTTTGTATGACTTAAATGTAATTAGGGACCATATAACCAAGTAAAAATACGGACCGACAAGCAATTTGGTATTTCTAGGATTAGGCATTATCATTCTGAAATCATTTTTTTCCAATGAATATAATTAAAAGAGCAACGCGCGTGCGTGCATGGGAAGCTTTTTCTATACTTCATTAAACTATGCAAGTATGAAATTAGGAGTAGGGAAGTGCGAACGACGTCAACATATGTGTAAGGAGGTGTGGGTGTAGATAGTATTCCGCATTGTAAAGCGAAAGGTATTTGGGAATAGATCTATCATCCCTCAGTTCTCGATCGCAGACAACAGTTTTTGTGTGTGAAGTTACTCTGAGTGTCTATAAACAAATGGTGTGTCTTATTAGATAAGTCGATCGGCTCAAACTGTCTTTTGCACTGTAGGTTTTTGGTGGGTATCACGTGGAATAGGTTTAACCTCGTCGTCACTGAGACTCCTCGCACGGCCAACAGATTCGCTTAGAACTTGAAGAGTAGTCCAGACAGGTCAATTAACTGTCTTAATTACTTTAAATACACAGCACTGCCTTTATATTTAATAAACTTTGTGCATTCAAATACAAATTACCACAACCAAAGAAGAAAAAAAAAACGTTTCGTACGCGAAGCACGAGTTTTTTCCTAATCTTAAATTATACAGTAATTTTACTTTTGTATTTTCTATAGAAGACAGT
>NW_013665697.1:612645-618254 GCF_000517525.1 Limulus polyphemus | reverse complement strand
AACTGTCTTAATTACTTTAAATACACAGCACTGCCTTTATATTTAATAAACTTTGTGCATTCAAATACAAATTACCACAACCAAAGAAGAAAAAAAAAACGTTTCGTACGCGAAGCACGAGTTTTTTCCTAATCTTAAATTATACAGTAATTTTTCTTTGATTTTCATAGAAGACAGTCTTTCAACAAAAAAATTAACGTTATTCAGTGTTATCAATTCATTGTTTTGATGGTTAATAAAACGTTTTAATACACACATATATCTATATATATCTGTCCATCCTTGTCTTTGTCTATCAATCTATTTATACTTGTCAGTTTATTCTATAGTTTATTCTCTACTTATAGAGCAGATTTCGCTCTATATGATTTCATTTGTTAATTATCAAAAAAATTTATTCATCTAAAAGAACGTTTTAATAATCAAAATAAGTTAACATAGAGATGTGTCAACAAAAACAGTTTTTCAGTATTGAAACTAAGTTAAACATATAGGTATATTAACAAAAAATAATTTTCAAATACTGAAGAATTTAAACGTATAGGTGCATGAACAAAAAAGAACTTTCCAATATATATATATATACGAATTAACGTGAAAATATGTTAGATGTTAACGGAATCAATAACAGATAACAAAAAAAGTATTTTTTTAACAAATTTCCTTCTGTCAAAAATTTACACAAAAGTTAAGTAAAAGAAACATGGATGATAAATGTACAGAATTCATCAAGAACAAACAATAGTTAAACAATATTGCTGTGGTATTTCCAGATCCTTTCACGGATCCTCCCCATACACACTACTCTGTGGGTCTGTTAAGTTGGCTAAAACCACATAAGTCGCTGGAACCAACTGGCGCCAGCTGAACCTGCCCGGCTAGATTACTATAGCGAGCTCTTCTTGTTATTTTGAAAGAAAGAAACATCTCAGTTCAAACCTCGAGATAGTGCCATGCCAGAACAAACAAATACTTTACAGTGGAATGTCACGTTTGGGTATTTTATCAATTAAACGCCTTAATGAATTCATCTCTAAAGGGCCCAAATAATTACGTTAAACATATGATTGGATGAGGAAAAAAATATATTTATCGGAAATTCTTTAACATCATTTACTTGTATAGCTACAGAAAATCCTGTAATTATTATGCGCTTACAATATTAAAGTATCTTGTACATCAATATTTCTGCACAAGTTTGCTGGGTAACACCGTTTATTAATCTTGTACGCTAATAAGTTACACGATATCATATGCTAATATTGTAACACGGTGCGGTAATACGATTAAACGATATTATATATTAATATTGTAAAACAATCTTGTAAGCTATACGACTAGACAATATAAGATGTTCATGTTCTAATACAGTCTCGTGAGTTAATATAATTGGACGATAATATGTGTCAATGCTATAGTATAATTTTGAACGCCAATACTGTTGTGTGATGTTCTAAGTTAACACTGTGATAATGTCTTATAAACATTATTGTGTAGTAGTATATGCTAATATTATACGTTAATGGCGTTATAGAAGTTTTTTCACTAATTCTGTTATGTGATATTCTATATTAACGTTGCCCTATAATTTTGTACGCCGTTATCGTCATACGATATTGCCAATAGAAGAACATATTTTATTTTATTTTATTCTTTTTGTTTTCAAGTATTTATTGTATTATGTAAATATGCATCTAACTATAAGACCAAAAGGTGTGATGTTTATTAATGTGGTATATATACATTTACTTGTGTTTTATTCGTTGTTTAGATCACGGATTCTGTACACTTCAAGTTATTTTAAAAAACGTGAATAAAATCCTTTAATAATTGGTGTCATTCTTTTCCGAGCCTGAATATCATGTCAAATAAATAATTGGTGTTATTCCATACCAGTCGTGAAGATCATGTTAAATAGAGAGTTGGTATCATTCTATACCAGTTCTGTACATTATGTCAAATGAAGAGTTGGTGTCATTCTTTTCCAAGCCTGAACATCATGCCAAATAAAGAGTTGGTGTTATTCTATACCAGTTGTGAACATCATGTCAAATGTAGAGTTGGTATCATTCTTTACCAGTTCCGAACATTATGTCAAATAGAGAGATGGTGTCTTTCTTTTCCAAGCCTGAATATAATGTCAAATGGATAGTTGGTGTCATTCTTTTCCAAGTCGGAACATCATGTCAAATAAAGAGTTGGTGTTATTCTATACCAGTTGTGAACATCATGTCAAATAGAGAGTTGGTATTATTCTTTCCCAGTCCCGAACATTATGTCAAATAGAGAGATGGTGTCATTCTTTTCCAAGCCTGAATATAATGTCAAATGAATAGTTGGTGTCATTCTTTACCAGTTCTGAACCTCTATTTGACATGATGTTCAGGACTGTAAAGAATGATACAGTTACAAGTTGTTTACAGAGGGCTATGATAGGGTAAATGCAGGTGTTTATTACATCCCATTTCCAGCGATTGATGAAGATCAGTTATTTCTTGAATATAAACCTTAGCATTTACAATACTTTGAGTGAAATGGGTTGTTTTAGTCATGGGGATCTAGATGCAAGTGCCGCCAGTAGGTCCCGTTCTCCAGGTAAACTTGACGTGTTATTTCCTAATTAAACCATAGAAGAAAGCAAATACACGTGAATTAAATCTATTCACCATCTTAAAGTATACTGAACTTTTGTAATCTGGTATATTTTTAGTCTAAGACTTTTGTCTTTCTTACTTCTTTCGAACTAAACAAGTCTTTTGGAGTAAAAAACGTTAACGAATAAAAAATAAATAATATAAAGTAGTACAAGTAAATTAATTGGGATAATCAAAATACATAGAAAATTTAAATTATGTTGTTAAAATGTTAATAAGAAAGTCACAAGGAAATTAGTATTCAAGAAACAATTTTCTAAACTTTGTTTGAAATTCAGAAGCTTAAGAAAATAGTTGTGGAATCATTAATAAATAAAATAGGTCTAGGTCGCAAATAAAACGTATTTGCATCCATTTCATAACGAAATATTAAAGCAAACCGACATTACTTCAGGAAATATGCAAGATTTCTCACGTGCAAGCTGAATGATAGGTATGTGTAACGCTTGGTTACAGAAAATAGTTTCAAACGGCTTCCTGTTACTCCCTCGTGATTACGGTGAATAAATCATTACTGCGAGATTACATATGATCATCGCTTACGTCTTAGTTCATGAGGACTATTTCTTGTTCATTGTAGTACCTAATCAAAGTTCTAAAGCCTAGTAAAAAGATAAGCTAACATTATAGCATTTCACGCACGAGAGCTCGTCTGCTCACTCAAAGCGCAAACTAACACTGTAACGTTAACATTTTCATACCGCATATAAATTGCGTTGCAGGTGGAATTTTGACTGTCATCATGGTTCAGGTAAGCTGACGAGTTCTGCTACTGAACGAAATGCCCCCTGAACAGTGACTTGTGGTACACACAAACCAAAACTCAAATACGAATATTTCACGACTCTGATTTGAAATCCATAAGATAATATTTGATACATTCGTAATTATGAGGATTTATACGTAAGACAGAATGTTGTTTTTACATTCTCTTGTAGTTTAAGCAATATACCAATAGATATAAAAGATCAGTTAAGATGTCTTAAAAGCAAAAGAACTGGAGTTAAAGTTGGCTTTTATTCTACACATTATACATGATATATTAGATTAATTTCAATGCACGTAATGCTCTTCAGCAGCATAGGGGAATTAGGATGCGTCAGAAATTATGATGAAATTACAAACAACCATCTTCGATCACTTGCTAGATTGATGTACATTAATAAAAACGAAGAATAAAAATCTTCCATTGACACTTCGTCCCTAAATAAAAATTATATGTTTGGTGAATTAAATATGTATCATAAATAAATATTTTATTTCTTTTATATTTCTGTTAATATTTATTTATTTATTATTCATTTCTGAACGAGTAGTTTTAACAAAACAAGTTGTAACTTCCATAAACGAAGAAAGGAAGAAAAACACCAAAACTCAATTTACTAAAAAGCTTGGCATACTCTCAATGTGAAACGATTAGTGCAGTACAACCTACCTGCTTTATTGAGCGATGTTTCACTTGAGTAGACTATTTAGCCATAGGATTTTTTAATGATTATTGTAAAATCAGCCAAGCGAAAGACAAGTGTACTTTATTAAAAGTTCTGTTAGAAATTTTTTTTGTAGTTTTATACTTTGTGTGTCGAATAACTTTGAGATGCTGTGTATAGAGAAAGCTGCTCAAGAATAACAATTCTGGTTTTAATCAAGATGTTTAATAAACAAAAACTTAATAAGCGCAAACTTGTAAATTAGAAGTTGTGATGAAACATTATATTGATAATTTATACAACTTTTTTTGCATTACCTTATTTAACAATCCAATGAGGATTTTTGAAGAAGGGTGTCGTAAAGTTCACTAACCTTGGTGTATTTTTCCTCAGCTTTCACATTATTAACCATATTGCTTAACATCTCTAAGATATCTGATGTGTGTGCAACCACAACTTCTGATGGTGTAACAGTCAGCCAAGTAGGTTTAAACTACATCTGGTGATGTAACATAGTCAACTCGAACAATTTTCACTACTTCTGGTGGCGTAATATAGTCAACAAAAATATTTTTACTGCTTCTGGTGGTGGCGTAACACAATCAGCCCAATAAGATTTAACGACTTATGATGGTTTATATATAGTCAGCCTAATAAGCTTTCACAACTTTTGGTGCTGAAGCGTTGTCAGATCCCTAAACATTTCGCAACTTAAACGTAAACCCTTAAGCTTTCACATCTTCTGGTGGTATAATTGACTCAGACCCGTATTATGAATGCTCTTATGTTACTGAAGCCCTGTATTAAGCTATTTAAATACGTAGTGTTAAATATTGTCAATTTGCTAGAAAATCAGATTTTCGGCAGTACCTGTTTTAGAAACGTTTCGGCTTTGGCACGGGAACTGTTGTATATTGACTTTCCAAATACCAAATTCTGTTTATATGTATTAAGTCATTTTTTTCAGTTAGTAATATTCTATCCCAGTAGGTGGACCAATTTTGCATATTTTTATTGTTTTATATACATGAATCTATCTTCAGTCATCATCAAGCTATACTTTTTGAAATATTTCATATCATATTTGAATTATTTGTAGATCTTTCAATCCACAAGTTTTCGTTGTTTCATTCTCCACAATCAGGCAAAAGATAGGTTCACATCTATTGAAAACATGCTATTGCAGTAATATTGTTTTTCCTCCTCTATAAAAATAGTTGTAAACGTTGGAAATCCCAGCATAATAAAAATTGTTGTCAGAAATTATTAATTAATTTATTTTAAAGACAATTTAAACAGAAACAGCAAATAAAAGTTAAATTTGATATAAATAAAAGCTTGCTGAAAATATAAATTTAGTTATACACAGCGTGGTCACAAGTAAATAGACACCACCTTTTCAGAAACAATGAAATTTTTCAGTCATATTCACATGAATTGATATATTTATAATTTATTTAATATCTAGTAGATCTTCCTTTCGCTTAGTGGAATTCGTTGATTCTTTGGGGCATCGTGAGAATAA